>NW_024539617.1:0-150862 GCF_016647785.1 Suillus fuscotomentosus
TCCCCGCCAACACCCCGTGCTTCCATCAATTCCTTGCCCGACTTCGGATTCCATTGTCGAGCCAACTTCTCCTCGGATATTCGCTGGACATCTGGTAAATGGGATATAGATTGAACCCACTCTCTGTGACACTTCAAAGTTATAGTTGATGTCAGACCCGATTTCGTAGCGGCTGCCTTCGTCGACGAAGCCATGCGTGTATCTCCGTGAACAAAATTGTGAAGTAGTACAGGGAAGGTATTCTTTGGAAGCGTTCGAAGGTGAGGTCTCCTGGTATCAGTGTGCTGTGTGGCTGACGTTGGCAGCAATTTAAAGATAGGCTCTCTGATAAAGCCAGACGTCAGTATCTGCGCTGGAAGTCCAGATAAAGTTTTGGTATTACTGAGAGGTTAACACTTTAGCAGCGATGAAGATTTGAATGTGAGTGCAGTTATTGGCCTTGGGCACCGCCTTGCATGTATATACGCATTGCGCCCTGAATCCTTCCATCACTTCCCGGCTCACAGCCATGACCAAAGTCACTGCCATTGACAAGCACCGATCTGTCTTCTATTTCCCACCTTATGGTGGGCGACAAATGTTATCGTTCATTTTGTCAGGCTTGCTTCGGACACGTGGCACATCGGGGTGAACGATATTTAAAAGAGGTTTATATGTTGTACAAAATGTGAAGACAATATTTAATATTTAAACTGACATAAAGATGGGTGCACGACTTCAAATTTTGGTGGTGTTTTGTGTGTCATCCAAAATATCAAATATTCACAACCATATTCCCACAGACAATATGTCAACAAATATAATAAATATAATCAGATTTTCCATGTCTGCTTCAATTTAAAGTTTGATTCTTACATAAAACTTTGGAGAAAACTTGAAGTTTTGCCAAAGCTTGACATTTAAATCGAGTTTTAATGTCATGTCATCTGTAAAACTTCAAGTTTTCTCCAAAGTTTTACATGGAAATTGAACTTTAAGTTGAAGCAGACATGAAAAATCTGACTATATTTCTTATGTTTGTTGACATATTGTCTGTGGGAATATGGTTGTGAATATTTGATATTTTGGATTACACACAAAACACCACCAAAATTTGAAGTCGTGCACCCATCTTTATGTTAGTTTAAATATTAAATATTGTCTTCACATTTTGTACAACATATAAACCTCTTTTAAATATCGTTCACCCCGATGTGTGGACATTTACGAAGACCACTTCTCTTCATCCCATTGCATCAAACTATTCTGAGTATTACGCATACGCAACGTTATGTGAATATTTCGGCTACTCCGATTTGTTCGTCTTTAACTATCTTGTACATCCACAACGTCGCTTCCGATCTTCACGTTGAGATCAAATGCTCATCCCATGGAATTCAAGATCAGCATTGGCATACTGGAAGATTGCGAGTAGAAACATAATATTTCCTATTATCTCTTACCGTGCCGCTGAATCCCATATGGTCATCCACATTATCCATAGTCTGATCGTTTATAGTACTGTCTATCGTGACAGTCTTCCACTGATCGTAGATAGCGACGCATGGGAGGTACGACACATCTTCCTTCACATGTAACCTAAACCGCAGCCTGTAACTTAGTTGACCAATTGACATCTCACAGGCCTACTGTGCCCATCAATATGCAACGGGTTTGTGCATGTTGGTACGCCAGTGGACTAAATGTGCGTATCCGTGCAGACACCTCACTGTTCTCCAATGGGATATTGTCAGTGGCTTCAATTTACAGGTAGAAGTGATTGCTGTATATTGAATACTCGCTCTTTAGCAATGCCCACATGATTACTAGGTTCACCCGGACATGACTCGAGACTTCTTTTCGTGGTTGGCAACACTGCATATTGAAGGTTCAGGCCACCGGTGGTTACCAGACACTATAAAGAACGACACCGCCGGCAATACTTTGATCTTGTGTGACGTTCTGAGTTCAACGTTCCGTGCCGCTGGTCTCAAACATCCTCGCTTCCGTCAATGACAATGCTGATTTCGTAAATGCCTCGGATGGTGGTATATATGTAGTGCAAACACCCTAGTCTTACATCCACCTTGCACCCCTTCTCAAACAGCATGAGCATAGTCTCAAGTGATCCAAGTTGGTGGCCGTTCATTGATTCAGATCGCATTTCTAGCTATATTATAGGTTCGTGAAGAGCTGGATGACTACCATGATGTCTCAATCTAACATTGGCTTGGGTTTCGCAGTTGCTTCCTCGGCTGGGCTGATATATGATTGGGGTGAGCAGGATGGTATTTTAGAACTGCTTGTGTCCTTATAGTCTCCGCAGCACTGACTTTTGGACAAGAGGTAGGCTAATGCTATTACAGGAGGAGCTATTTTACTCAGAAAGATTCCTACAGATTGAACTGGTGTGGGTGAGCGCAGTCCCAAGCCACGAGGACATACCGCGACACAATTACAATTCATTTGTAACAGAGGCAACGTTGGTCCCTTATGACCGTCCTGTATCTGAGTGTATGTAGTTTGTGCCACACATGTGCTTGGCGGGTCGTGCTGACTTGATAATATCCTAGGTGCGCTACCTTGGAGTAATGGTTGTTGTGTATGTTTAGAGTGCTAAAATTTGGTATCTATGCTAATCAGCCATTTCTCGCATTCAGCCTCCAGATTCCGGGTGTGTCTTCTCACATACGCCATGTTCCTTTCCTCTGACCGGCAGCGTACAGTCAATGTTCAGACAATCTCGGGGACATGTATAGTGGTGAGTTCTCTGCGCTAATGTCTGCCATTCCCATTCAACTGACTGCGCTCCCATGTAGAGGTGAGTGGGATCTTTGACCGACTTTTTGGTTCAACATAATGACTGCCACAGCTGTGAGCTTGTTCAAACTCATGATTCTCTGTAGCTGATCCCGCGCTGCATTGGTCAGGTCAGATTATGTCTGTTGCAACACTCGGGATGGCTTTTGTCGCAAATGTAATGCTGGGTGGTGAGCTACGCAGCTTCAATATCTGGGTGACGTTGACCTGACTAAAACATTACATAAGTCATCATGATTGCTCGAATACATGCCATGTATCAGCGATCCAGAAAGGTGCTGATAATTCTCATTGTCATTTTCCTGGCTATCTACATCGCCGTCGGGGTGCTCGTTGCGATAAGAGGAATGCCCACTTCAGAGGGTAAGCTTAATTATAGACGAACAACATCGGCTTATTGACGAATAACAGAGGGGTTCATACTTTCTGGCACCTATCGGTGCACTTCTTTTCATCGTGTAAGTGGCCAATTTCTGTCCACCAGCGCTTGGCAACTTGGTGCTGCAGCATGGGAAATTGTCGCGTTGTGTTTTGTAGTCTGGATTGCTGTAAAGCATTTCCATGGATTGCGACAATACTTGACAGGAGGTATTATTGGAGACTATTTTATGGTGTTAGTGAAAAGTCACATTGTTTACTTTTTGAGGTGAGCTTATAATGCCAATTTTTGGTTCTCTTTGTCCCCTGAAGGTCAGCGCATACTAGCTCTCTGGTTGCTTCTTGCTTCCAGCTCGGTTATTTTTTCCCCGAGGTCATAGCAGTATGTCCATTTGTTAGCGACCTCAGCATGCAATCATGGTTCATTATCTCGACAGGACTTATATACCCTGAGATCTGGGCTTTATTATGGTGTTTCTTTATTATCCTTGGTCCTGCAATTCTTTGTGCTAGGGCCACGTCTGATTCTTGATATTCGAGAACATCACGCAAAGCTCGTGGCCGACTCCGATGCAGAAAACAGCATGACTTCAATTGCTTTCCAGGAGTGCATGCATGTGTCAACTAGCAGTAGTGTATAGCACGAGGCGTGCTCGTTATGATTAATTGTTGTTGGGTACTCTTGTTAAGGTCGTACTCTCGTAAGATCGGATCCGAAGGACTTCGGCCTCAGCTCGTACGCTGTGCCCCTTTCCCAAGTACTGTCCCTTATTTCAAAGTACTAACGATAACGCGTCCAAAGGTCCGGACGGGTCTCGTAGTATATCCGGAAGTCTTCCGGATATCGGAAACGCGTATAAGGCTAATCCGGACGTATCCGAACTAGAAACTAACAGAGTAAAGACTACCCGAAGGTAGAGCCGAGGATATAGACTATCGGAATCTATCCGAAGTCTCGGAGAGTGACAAGAGTAAGGAGAACTCAAGTCCGGAGGACAGAAAGAGGACAAACTAAGATGATATTCGAACTGAGGTACTACAGGACATATACACGAGTTTATATACTATGAGGATAACGGAAGTATCAGTAAGCAAGGGTCCGAGGCTATGTACGAAGCATGTGCAAAGGTTATCAAACGCGAGTCGGAAATGAGACATAGGTTAACGGATCAGTAATCATACCGGTAATAAGCATAACCGAAACACCGGGAAGAGGAAATACCGAATAGGCTGTGTTTAACGTTATATGAAACAGGAAATGAATTAGAAAGCTTATCGTAAATCGGATCGGAAGCGGATCTATACATCGGACCGGACCGGATCTCAGGGTCCGAAGTCCGGAAGAGAAGCGTGAATATATGGGATATGACAGTATCCCCCCCTTAGGGCCGATCCCTAGAGGCACAAGAACCATCGGTCCGGACCGGACGAGATTATCGCGAGATGATGGAGAAGCGTCTGAGTTCGGAATCGGACAGGTATACTCAAGGGCGGACGTCCCAGGATGATTCTTCCTTTCCCACTTTTTACTCTCTATAACGCTCTATCGAAAATGTCTGGCAACACCTCCGGATCTCAGAAGACTGCTAAGCAGAAACTGCTGGAGCTTCAACAGCAACTAGCGGACGCTGAAGCTGCGGCTTGGAAGGAGGAGGAGGAGATTCGGAAGCGTCAGGAGGCGGAGCGGAAGCGTGAAGAGGAACGGAAGATTCAGGAGGATCTTAAGAGGATTCGAGAGTCCGAAATTCGGGTGGAGGCAGAAAACAAACGGCGCAGGGAGATAGTAGAGGAAATGGTGAGTTTCGGATGGTTATGATGGCTTTGCCTGACGGATGAAAAGTCTCGTGCCATTTCCGCTGACAAGGACGGATCCTGCAAGCGTTGCAGCGACAGAGGCCGGACTTGCCTTTGGACGGATGCGGAGAGCAATGCTCTGGTGAGTTAATCCGTGTTTTTTTTTTCGGATCCGAGTGTTTTGACGTCCGGATAGGTCAAGTCTTGCGATATCTGCCGGAAGGACAAGGCTACGTGCCCCGGACGACCCGGAACTGTCAAGGTGCCCAAGGGCAAGAAGAGGAAGCATGCTGCCGGATCTCCATCTCCGAAAGGTAAAGGTAAGAAACGTCAGAAGAGTCCGACTCCTGAAGATCCGGAGGAGATGAAGACGGAATACGATGATCAGGCTTGGGTGGCCGCAGCCAACAGTATAGTGGCGGAGCTGGCTAGGACTAACACCCTTTTGGAGAGAAGTATTCAGGCGGCGGAAGGCAGCAGGGCTGCAGCGGACCGGATGAGCTCCGGAATTGAGCTGTTCCTTCAGCAACAGAGGGAATTTCAAGCCATGTTGTTCGGACATATTCGGAAGGGATTTCGGACGTCTCCGGGTCCGGAGGAGGAAGATGAGGTGATGGAAAGGGCGTCCGGAAGTGATGCAGGCGGATCCGGAGAGGCGGATGGGTCTGTAGGAATTTCTGGTCCGTTTATGCTTCTTCTCTAAATGTACTTGTATTTCGTATGCACACTATGTACTTCAAAGTTGAATAGGACCGGGTTTGTTCGGATATGCAGCGTGGAAGTCCGAAACTAGTTCGGATGCGTTACCGAGCTCCGTAGCAAGTAACCATGAAGTCTCCTCGTCCGTTCCTTCATATCCGGACCATCGGACGAGGTATAGGAGTTGACATTGTCTTCTCCGACGGTCTAATTTTGAGTCCAAAACTTCGGATATCTCATATTCGGGTTCTCCGTCGACTTCGACCGGAGGCGGAGGCGATTGGATACGATTAGGAATGGTATTGAGTGTGGCTGGTTCTAATTGCGAGACATGGAAAACTGGGTGTACGGAGCGCATGGAATCCGGAAGTCGGATGGTGAAAGAATGCGTACCCGGACGAGCTATGATTTCGAACGGACCTAAGTTCTTTTCCGAGAGTTTCTTGGACGGACGGGTGGATCGGAAGTATTTTGCTTTGACGAAGACCGGATCTCCGATTTTCATATCCGGAGCAGGTTTCCGTTTGGCGTCCGCAGGTCCTTGATATCTTTCTTGTGCATGGGCCATTTCTTCTCGGAGGAACTGATGGAGTTCGTCAAGGTCTACTGCATAGTCTCGTGCGCGGGCGGATGAGAGGTCACGTTCCGGATGAACGGATAGGTTCGGATGATATCCCTTATTGGCGAAGAAGGGTGATACTCCGGTAGTAGCACTCGGAGCGTTGTTATAAGCGAATTCTGCCAAGGGAAGTAGTTCCGACCAGTTATCCTGCTGATAGTTGCAGTATATCCGGAGGTATTGTTCAAGGGTTTGGTTCGCTCGTTCGGTTTGTCCGTCTCCTTCCGGATGATATCCGGACGTGAAGTGAAGGACCATATCTAATGCTTTTCCTAAGGACCGGAAGAAATGCGATACGAATTCTGTTCCTCGGTCCGAAGTGACATGGGATGGAACTCCGTGCTTGGAAAACACGTGGAGGACGAATAGACGAGCGAGATCCGGAGAGGTAATGGTGTCGTGGGTAGGGATGAATATAGCTTGTTTGGATAGACGGTCGATTACGACGAGGATGGCTGTAAAGCCGGATGAGTCCGGAAGGTGCTCGATGAAATCCATGGATATAGAATTCCAAGGCTTTTCCGGTATGGGTAACTGCTTGAGCAATCCGTAAGGTTTGTGTCTCGGAACCTTAGCTCGGCCGCAGGAAGTACAAGACTTGACGTAGTCTTTGACATAGGTACGGATTCCTGGCCAAGTGTACTCGCGTCGGATGATATCTAGCGTCCGGTTCTGTCCGAAGTGTCCGGACAACGGATGATCATGAGTATTCTGGAGGACGCGAAGACGGAGATTATTAGATTCCGGAACATATATACGGTTGTCGCAGCGGAGGAAACCACTATCGTCCACCGTCCATCTCGGATCCGAAGGTTCCGGAAGATGTTCGGATGCGATAGGGTCATTAGGAAGTGCGGTCAGGATGTCTTTCCGGAGCTGGTCGATATCAATCAGAACGGCTGCCCTAAGAACCGGAGTTACTAGAGTTGAGGCTCGGAGGGACGAAGCTAACTGTTCCGAAGTGAATACCGGACGGAAATTGTGAGGGTTAACTCGAGCGTAGTCCTTATCCCCCTCTTTGGGATAGACGTCCCAGCATCTAGTAAGGGAATCCGGTTTAGCTCCGAGTTTTCCGGGACGGAAACGGATGACTAGGTTAAACTGATGGAGGAATTCCGACCAGCGGGCCTGACGGCGAGAGAGGAGTTTTGTGGTAGAGAAATACTCAAGGTTCTTATGGTCCGTGACAACGTCTATCGGCTCGGCAGAGCCTTCAAGGTAATGTCGCCACGTCCGAAAAGCTTCATGGATGGCTAGAAGTTCCTTATCGTGAGTGTCGTAGTTGAGTTCCGGAGCGGTAAGCGTCCGAGAATAAAATGCCACCGGACGAAGCTCTGAGTCCGGACATACTATGGAAAGTATTCCGGCTATAGCGTAGTCAGAGGCGTCGGTTTCTACGACTATCGGAACATTCGGAATCCAGTGCGTAAGCACCGGAGCGGACGTGAAAGCTTTCTTGAGTGTTTCAAAAGACTTCCGACAATCATCGGAAAAATCCCAAGTAACCCCCTTGCGGGTAAGACGGGTGAGCGGAACTACGATGTCCGAGTAATTGAAAATGAATCGACGATAGAAATTTGCGAATCCGAGGAAGGATTGAATATCCTTAACTTTCCGAGGTTCCGGCCAGTCAACGATGGACTGGATCTTCTCGGACGACATGGTCAAGCCGTCCGGAGATAGGATGTAACCAAGGTATTCAACGGATGTGGTATGGAACGCGCATTTTTCGGGTTTAGCATAGAGTCGATGTTTTCGGAGACGGAGAAGGACTTCTCGGACATGTTCCTTATGGGATGCAAGGTCTTGGGAATAGATGAGGATGTCGTCCAGATATACGATAACGCATACATCCAGCATATCAGCAAACACGCTATTGACAAAGCGTTGGAATGCAGCCGGAGCGTTAGTGAGACCTTCCGGCATTACCAACCATTCATATGAGCCATAACGCGTTCGGAACGCGGTCTTCCATTCGTCTCCGTCCGCTATCCGGACGAGATGATAAGCGGATCGGAGGTCGATTTTGGTATAGACTTTAGCGCGGCTCGGAGAGTCTAGGAGGTCGGTAATGAGAGGTAACGGATATCGGTCTTTCTTGGTAATCTGGTTAAGTCCACGGAAATCTACACAGAGGCGAAGGGAGCCATCCTTTTTCTTGACAAACAGGACAGGAGCTCCGTGAGAAGAGGATGAGGAACGGAGGAGTCCGGAGGAAATATTTTCATCAAGAAACTTCCGGAGGGCTGCAAGCTCAACTGCAGATAGAGAATAAATGGTTCCGAGGGGCGGACTAGTTCCTTCCTCTAACTCGATTTTGAGATCATAGGGACGATGAGGAGGAAGTTGGCTAGCTTTGCCCTTATCGAACACATCCGAGAATTCGTGATATTCCGGAGGAATTCCGGACAGGTCCGGAGGATCGGATGAAAGGGAAGCGGACCGGAGGTCTACACCGGTCGGACGAAGGTAGATGCTGAACTGTTCCGATCCTTCCAATTTGCAGGCCCGGCAAAAGGCAACCGCATTGATCAAGGAAATGTTGGGGATGGTTTTATCAGCGGAGGTTCCGGATGTAGTCGGAGGAGGTAAATCTTCCATCGGAGGATGCGGATCTGGAGACGGAAGCGACGTCGGAGGTGTCGAAGGCATTCCATGAGAAGTCGTTCGGAAATCGATGCTGCCCGAAACCCAGTCAATCAACGGATTGTGTAGGGTGAGCCAGCTATATCCAAGAACGATAAAACAAGAAGAATCCAACGGAGTAACGTAAAACGTATCGGAGGTAACTACACTGGACGGAAAACAGATAGGCAAATCTATAGCTTCGGAAATCATATTATTACAAGTACCATCAAACAAACGGAGAGAAAGCGGAGATATCGGATATGTAGGAATTTTATTTTTTCGGATGAAATCAGAGTCTATAAAACAGTGAGAGGAACCACAATCAATTAGTGAAGGAAAATCAGAAATATCAGGAAAAGTAGGAATAGAAACGTATGGACAAAGAGAGTTCGGATCGGAAAGAGAAACAGCATTGAGACGTAGCTCCGTTGCACGGGTAGAGTCAACGCAACCCTCATCCCGTGCGGAGTCGGGAGGGTTGCGGACTATTTTTTTGCTTCATCCGAAGCCTCCGGTTTGTCTTCCGGAGTTACTACTGCAGCGCGGCCTTTGGCAGCGCGCGAAGTAGACTTGGTGCATTCCTGAGCCGAATGGCCGGGTCCACCGCAGAATAGACAGAGTTTGTTATCCATCCGTCTCTTACGTTCTTCGGACGTGAGCTTCCCGTCCTTTCCTAACTTGGAGGTAAGGTCCGGAGGTTCTTCGTCATCCGGATCACCTCCGGCAGGAGTGCGCGTAGGGGTTTCCGGATGCGGACGATTCATGAGTTGCGAAATACTTTGAGCAGGACCGCGTGATACACGGCGCTGAGAGAAACTGGTGAAGGCGTTAACTACGGATGTCGGATCGCGTCGGGTGGACGAAAGTCCGACAGCGTGCAAAGCGGCTTGGTTTACTTTAGTAGGAGCCATGATATGAGTAAGTGTACTTGGAAAGGTGTGAGTTCGAATATACTGTTAAGGTCGTACTCTCGTAAGATCGGATCCGAAGGACTTCGGCCTCAGCTCGTACGCTGTGCCCCTTTCCCAAGTACTGTCCCTTATTTCAAAGTACTAACGATAACGCGTCCAAAGGTCCGGACGGGTCTCGTAGTATATCCGGAAGTCTTCCGGATATCGGAAACGCGTATAAGGCTAATCCGGACGTATCCGAACTAGAAACTAACAGAGTAAAGACTACCCGAAGGTAGAGCCGAGGATATAGACTATCGGAATCTATCCGAAGTCTCGGAGAGTGACAAGAGTAAGGAGAACTCAAGTCCGGAGGACAGAAAGAGGACAAACTAAGATGATATTCGAACTGAGGTACTACAGGACATATACACGAGTTTATATACTATGAGGATAACGGAAGTATCAGTAAGCAAGGGTCCGAGGCTATGTACGAAGCATGTGCAAAGGTTATCAAACGCGAGTCGGAAATGAGACATAGGTTAACGGATCAGTAATCATACCGGTAATAAGCATAACCGAAACACCGGGAAGAGGAAATACCGAATAGGCTGTGTTTAACGTTATATGAAACAGGAAATGAATTAGAAAGCTTATCGTAAATCGGATCGGAAGCGGATCTATACATCGGACCGGACCGGATCTCAGGGTCCGAAGTCCGGAAGAGAAGCGTGAATATATGGGATATGACAACTCTGCAGAGAGTGGAAGATTTGCATTGGTCAGAAGCTTCATTGTGATACTTATTTTAATATTTACATAAGTTGTTGGGTATTTCTGAAGTACGTTTGAGGTTGATAGGTCTGACAAATGGATACATATCTTGTTGATTGCACTTAGCTGCCTGAATGGATAGGTTCGTAGGCTACTATGACTCGGGTAGTCTCAATATAACACGTTGCAAGAGTCGTGCGTTACCGGCGCAACGAACATCTATCTTCCATCAGCACTTTCCCTTTCCTTAGCGACTTAGTATGTAAATTCGTATAATGAAAGAGACTTATCTGAACCATGCTTCCCGGGGATTTTTCATTCACGTTGTCCTATTTGATGAGTTCCGAAGGACTAACGCCTTCCAGCGCCTCGAGGACGATTTCCACGACTTTATTTGTCGAGGATGGATTTCATGGTGTCATTTCCAGCACAACAGGGTTAGATGAGCACTGGACAAGCATGAATGCTCAATCCTGGTGTTGCACGAGTGCTATGGTAGTATGGACTGAAGACCCGCTTAAATGTTTTCAATCCTATCTCTGAACCAGAGAAAAAACAATCTCGGGTGTATCATGGGCGCCTCCAACTAGGACGAGCTGTCAAAGCGTCTCCACCATAGGTCTGACGAGGGAAGCATTCTGGAGACTGGAATACACTGGTAAACAGATTGCAGTGCTTGTACCGAGCTCAAGTGCATTCTGCTTTCAAGAACATGTTCTTGGCAGGAGTTTTTTTCCATTCGGTTTTGTTCGCTCATATTTATCGCACCAAAATTGGATTGGGGCTTATAGGATCAATCACTATGACGTTGTTTAGATGTGTGCATGCAGGCAACTCACGGGTCTGACCGATGCTGCGCTGCGCACCAACGTTGGGCCGAGAGTGACGAAGTGATGTTGTGGGAGATACGTTAGCCTCGAACGGTGTGCATAGCCATTCATTCGGTTTGGTTTTGGGGTTCAAGTTCACGATGCCAGCACGCTGATGCAACTCGATGGAGTGGTGATGACTCCAGGTAGCTCCTGATAGCTCCATGGATGCATAAAATTTGATATGAAGAAGTGCGGTATTTGTGCGATCTGATGGATCGTGCCACCACGCTGCTTCTCTGCTCAGGAAGGAAAATCAAGGAAAATGAGAGAAAGAATGCAAAAACAAAGACACGCCATTGCAAATGAGACCATACACAGCAAAGCTATAAAAAGTCTTCGCATTGTCAATGAACAGGCAACAAAAGCTACCCTGATAAACCCCCAAAGACATTGAACACACCAATCTATCCAGCAGCGCAACATCATGCACACCGTGAGCCTTTCTTCTTCCACTGCATCATCGGTATAGTTATCTTGACCTTCGTTCACAGGTCACTGAAGTCCCTGTTTCTCAGCACTGCGGCTCGAACAGCTGCGGAGGTGGCAGCTTGTGAGTCGCACTGTGATTGTACTCCTGTATGATGCCTGGGTCTGATTCAGAACATGCAGGTGCCAATGCAAGCCAGGAGAGTGCAAGTGCTGAGCACGAGTACTAAGTGAGTGAAGCTCTCGCACGAACTACTAGTATCAACCTCGGCATTTGATCAAGAGAATAGTCGTGTTATTAGAATGGTTGTAACTCGTACGAAGTTATGGTCATGAAGGAGTTAAAGTTTGAATTTGAATTTGAATTTGAAAGTTGACATTGTGGCTACCAGTGTGCAGGGTGCGGAGAAGTGTCTGTGCAGATACAGTAGTACCACGACGTGCTCGTAATTCACGCTATAGCTCGTCCAGTACACGGTGGAATTTCGACGAAGGCTAGTAGTGAGAAAGGCGATGTCGTCGATACTGAGGTTGCAACGCTTACCACGATGCCCGTTGTTTGCATTTTGAGATGCAATGCTGGCAGTCTGAGCCAGACGGATAGTTCTGTTTACAAATGTCTTGTTAACACCAAGTAAATGACAGATACTTGCAACGGAATATCTGCATTGGCGAAAAACAGGTATGCGAGCTTTTAAAACAACTGTTAATTCATTGGGCATCACATACCACTTGTTACAATCACTTTGCTCCTTACTTAACGATTCACTATTATGCATCACCTTTCCTTCGCTCTTGAATTCCCTTTTTGATCTGACTTCCATATTCGACCTGTGTACTATTATCCCACCTTAGCCTTGGTCCGTGCGTATATAGTGTCCTATTTAAGCACGTGTACTTTACCTAGAAACGTCACTTCAATCTTACTAGGTTTTACCCAGAACTTCCTTTGCTTAAGACCACCAATCTTAAGTCATCAGAACTGATCTCTTAGTTAAAGCACTCCTTTAACTAAGTCTATGAACCTCTTCTTATTTGAAGGGCTTTATGAATCTCAGCAACACAAATGCTCTGTCGAGCCTTTGCTGTTAGAACTATCCTAGTTCGTAACAAAAGATTGAAGTCACCGAAAGACGCCTATACCCATACGTGTCACAGAAACCCGAAACCCGAACGAAAAGATCCTGACTGAGCAAGACAGCTAGTGCAGGCGAATAAAAGGCGACAATCTGACTTCACTCACCCCTACCTTCCAAGCCTTGAACCTAGGTACCCCTGTACCACCGTTGAACATGTCGGCCTCATCTAAAACAACAGAATTCAAGATCAACCATCCTCCCACATTCAATGGCGACAGAGACAAGTCCAAGTCATTCATGCTCTCATGCAATGCTTATATTGACATCAACTCGGAAATCTACAAGACCGACACTCAGAAAGTGATCTTCATCTCCTCGTTCATGAATGAAGGGAATGCTAGGTCATGGAAAGAGGAATTTCTCGCTGACGTCTAATTCATTGACTCAACCGGGCAGAAGAAGGGCTATGGAACCCTGAAAGAATTTAACGAAAGCTTTGAAAAAGCCTTCGGACCGATTGACCCAGCTGGGACTGCGCTGGCACGACTCCTGGAGCTGAGACAAGGCCCAGAAGGCTTGCAAACATACATTGCAGACTTCCAGAGATTGCTTGCCCAAGCAAAAATCAAAGAAGAGCATATGAAAATCTATCACTTCGAAAACGGTCTCAATGGAGGACTCATGACCAAGATGTTCAATGCAGGAGGGGTACCCAAGAACCTAGACGACTACATCACTGCAGTAGTTGATCTGGACAACTGCTACGCAAGACTGCAAGCTCGCAGAAACAGGTTCTCACCACAACAAAACCAGAAAAAGAACAGTCGCGGAGACCAAAGATTCATCCCTACTAGAGACAGGGACGCTATGGTTATTGATCGGCTTACCGATGAAACTAAACAAGAATACATGAGGACAGGAAAGTGTTTCAACTGTCACCAGACCGGACATCGGGCACGGGAATGCCCGCAGAAGAAGAAAACTCCCTACCCAGCAGTGAGGAAGGTAGAGGAAGAAGAAGCTAGAAGGATTGACGAGGATTTTTAAACAGGAGACCTATATCGACGATAGCGCCTCCAGAAGAACCTGTATGCCTAATATGAGCAGTTGGTGAAAAAAAAGAACTTTGTGTCCCCATAACTCTCATATCTCGAATGCGTCAGAAAAACGTTGAAACAACCACAGTAATTGACTCTGGAGCCTCCGGAACCTATATCTCCGAGGACTTCATAAAGAAGCATAATATCGGAACCAAGAAACTCGAAAACCCCTTTTACATCAAAACAGCCGATGGAAGCTACTTCAGTAGCGGACCGGTAGAACAATATTGCACACTGATTGTCCAAATCGACCAAAGGATGATGATAGGAAAATTCAACATTACCAAATTAGGAAAAAAGGACCAAATCCTTTTAGGGATCCCCTGGCTTCGAGCCATGAACCCCGCCGTAGACTGGACCAAACAAACAATATCCCTCCCTGCAACCGAAAAATCTACTGAGATAGAGAAATACGTCAAGCAAACCTCCCGACCGCAGAAAACTTTCTTCACAAAGAAATTTGACACAAAAGAAGATGTTTGGAGTATGTCACCATTGTCTTTAACCGAACTTACTGACGGTGGGGAATATCTCCGACAAATCGAAGAGACTTCCAAGTTTAGTAACAAGGCACAGGAGTTCGCCTCAGAAGAAAAAGAAAAGAAAAAGAAAACCTTTGAAGAACTGGTACCGGAATACCTCCATGACTTCTCAGACGTATTTGCAAAAGACGGCTTAAAAGAACTACCCCCCAAAAGACCTGGTATCGACCATCGAATCAAAACTAAAACCAGATTTATCCCCAAGACGTCTAAAATCTATCCCCTGTCCTTCAATGAACGACTCGCAGTAAAAAGATTTATTGAAGAAAACCTTACCAAAGGGTTCATCACGAAATCTAAATCCCCTCAAGCAAGCGAATTCTTTTTCGTAGGAAAGAAAAGTGGAGAACTCAGACTGTGCCAAGACTACCGCTTCCTAAACGACCAGACTGTCAAAAATGCATACCCCCTGCCACTTCCATCGTCATTAGTTGAATGATTGCATGGCGCAAAAATATTCACCAAAATTGATATCCGATCCGGATATAATAACATTCGGATTCACCCAGATGACAGGTGGAAAGCCGCGTTCATTACGGAAGAAGGACTCTTCGAACCCACAGTCATGTTCTTTGGCTTATGCAATTCTCCCGCTACTTTCCAAGCATATATGAATGACATGTTCAGAATGGAACTCAACGGAGGATGGCTTGTCATTTATATGGACGACATGCTCATCTTCTCAGAAACGGTTGCCGAACACCAACAACGAACTCGCATTGTTTTAGACAAACTCCAAAAAGAGAAGCTATTTGTCAAACCAGAAAAATGCACGTTCGATGCGGATGAAGTGGAATACCTTGGAATGATCATCAAACCAGGAAGTGTAGAGATGGATAAAGGAAAAACGGCTGGCATAAAGGACTGGCCTATCCCTAAAATGGTTAAAGATGTTCGGTCCTTTTTAGGTTTCTGCAACTTCTATCAAACCTTCGTCTCCCATTACTCGGATATAGCTCGACCCCTTATCGACTTGACGAAAAAGGATGTCCTGTTCTCTTGGACGCCCCTGTGTCAGGAAACGTTCGAAAAACTGAAAGAATGTTTCAGTTCACATCCTGTTCTTCAGAACCCTAATCCCTGCCATCAATTCGCCATAGCTACTGATGCTTCTCTTGTAGCATCAGGAGGGGTACTACTGCAAACGGACACCAACGGCGTTTATCACCCGTGCGCTTACCTGTCGCAATCATTCAGCCCTGCCGAGAGAAACTACCCTATTCATGATCGCGAGCTGCTAGCTATCATCCGCGCCCTCACCCACTGGCGACACTACCTTGAAGGTCATCCACAACCAGTCATCGTATTCACGGACCATATGAACCTCCTCTATTTTACGAAAGCAGAACACCTATCATGGAGGCAAGCCAGATGGCAATTGCTCCTCACTTCCTTCGACTTAAAATTATACCACGTTCCCAGTTCGAAATTAGCGGTCCCGGATGCCCTCTCCTGCCGACCGGATCATGGCGATGGCTCTGAAGATAATGCCGACGCCGTCCTCCTCCCTGATTCCATGTTTATCCGCCTAATCGACGATGAATTACGAGCAGCTATTGCCTCCACTGCACCTCTTGACGATCCCTTTTTCTCTACCGCTCAAGATGCTCTCAATGGCCTATGCCTCCCACCTATGAAATTGTCTCTTAGCGACTGGCATATCACCGATAACGTTCTGTTTTACAAAAACAGAGCTTATATTCCTCCCGCCCAACGACTGCATTTGCTGGAGAAACATCACAACCACCCTTCGGCCGGGCACCCCAGGCGTTTTAAAACCGAAGAACTTGTCAAACGGGAAGCTTGGTGGCCGAGCATGGGCACCTATATCCAGAATTACGTCGACGGTTGCGCCACTTGCCAGCAGATGAAGGTAGACACCCACCCTGTAGCTCCTCCCCTGCACCCTATCAGCACCGCAGCTACTCGCCCCTTTTCGCAGATCTCCGTCGATCTCATTACTGATCTCCCCGTTTCCTCCGGCTTTGATAGTATCATGGTCGTGGTAGACCACGTGCTTACTAAGGGGGTGATCATTACTCCTTGTCATAAAACGATTACCTCAGAAGGAATAGCGAAACTTTTTCTAAAACACATTTTCAAGAGATTTGGTCTCCATGATAAAGTAATCTCCGATCGCGGACCCCAGTTCTTATCAAAATTCTCAATCAAACTCGCACGACTCCTCGATTACTCACTAGCCCCCTCTACCGCCTACCACCCGCAGACTGACAGACAAACCGAACGACTAAACCAGGAACTTGAAACATACCTTCGGATGTATTGTCAGAACAACCCCTCTGAATGGGTAGAGCATCTCCCCATGGCAGAATTTGTCCATAACCACAGAAGGCATTCTGCAAAAAATGTGTCTCCCTTCTTCATCATGATGGGATATGAACCAAAAGCTCTCCCACACTTACTTCCTGAATCAGATGTTCCCGCTGCTGAAGAACGAGTCAGAATTCTTCAAAAGATAAGAGAAGAGGCCACCTCCTGTCATAATATCGCTATGCAACGGATGGCAGAAAGATCCTTCGGACAGAAATATCAACCATGGAAAGTTGGAGATAAGGTATGGCTATCAGCTGCCAATCTCAGATTAAAACTCCCATCCCGAAAACTGGCACCCAAGAGGTATGGCCCGTTTGCTATCAAGGCCGTGTTATCTCCCATCACCTTCACACTCCAACTACCACCGCAATGGAAAATCCACCCCACGTTCCATGCTTCACAATTATCCTCCTATCGCAAAAATAACGTGCACGGCCCAAACTTCCTAGAACCACCACCTGATGTTCTAGAAGAAGAAGAAGAAGAAGAAGAAGAAGAAGAAGAAGAATATGAAATAGAAGCCATTCTTGCGCATAAAGGAGCCGGGAATCGTCGGCGATATCTAGTATCTTGGAAAGGATATTCTTCTGCCAGTAACGAGTGGATCCCCGAAAAGAACCTGGAAAATGCTGAGGAAACGCTCAAATCCTATAAAACCAGAAACGCACTTTGAGATTACTCAGTACCTCGACGACATCATTCTTACCCAGATACAAAATCTACAAACAGAATGCCCTTCCCCACATCCACCTACACGCTCCCATACCATTCCACCTTCGATACCACCCCCCTTGATTCCAATGACGAACAATACGAAACCTTCGTCACCCAAGCCGAAGACCTCACCCTCATTGAGGCTGCACTCCTCTGCCCCCAGCATGCCATCGAGCTCACCAGAGTTCTCTTTGGAAGAAATGCCCATTCCATCAACCTCCTTATTAACATCATCCGAGTCACTGAGATCATCGAGCGAGTCTGTCGCCTCGTTGAAGATAATGCGGTGTAGAAACAAAAATACAGAGAGGAACAAATGATGCTCCAAACTGTATCTATAAAATGTTGTAGGTCATGCATTGCCAAGTCTGTGTTACTTGAGGAGACAAGCGCGTTCGACCCTAAAGGGAAGCAAGTGCAGCGAAGATCTAGAGGTACGCGCTGAAGTGAGGCGCGAGAAAGCGCAGGTGCGCGCAAGGCGCGGGAACGCGCGCGCATATTAGCGCGAAGCGCGGGAAAGCGCAGGTGCGTGCGGAAACAATAGAGAGGTTAGACTTAAGTGATAATATGATGCAATATAAGAGAAGAGAGATGTGAAGTGTAGACAAATGGACTTCTACTATGTTCTGCTAAGTAAAATGGTGGGTGGTAACTAGTAAGTTGGGTGAAAAGTAAGTGGAAAACTCGTGTAGTGAGTAGTACTATGTACTGCTGGTGTTTATATAGCGCGCCTAAGCGCGGTCATGTGGAGCCGAAGCACTACCGAGTAGGTATGTAAGGATATATATGGGTGAGAGTCCATGATAAAAATAAAGGTGGAACACTATGCTAATAAAGGAAATGGAAATATACGCACTAGGGAGCTTGGTGGACAGTGGATGGATGCATCTGGATGGCTGGCACTATAGGGCGCGCAAGCGCGGGAAAGCTGCGCCTCATATAGGAATTGCTGTGGACAGTACACAGAGTGGTGCTGCGAGTTGGTGCTGTATACTCCCTTAGTGAAAACTGCCATATCACGCCATGAGAGGCATGAGTCTCTACAGTGGTTCGCCACAGTCTCATGCATATGCAGAGGTGCATATGCAACTTTGCTTTGCGCCTTATTCCTGAGGAAGTTAAAGATGATATTAGAACAGTCATCCACATCATCGCAGAACAAACCGCAGGCGTTGCTCGCCCACCTTCTCCTACGAACCCCACAACCACAGATGGAGTCGCTCCTCCCTCTTATCAAGACGCCGTACCTACTTTGTCCTCTGGTATTCCTAATGAGCTACTGGCTGCAGTCAATAATCTCGCACAGACGACCGAAGCAATAATGGCTTCCCTCAGAGAAGAGGACCCCCAACTAATCCCCGTTCCCGCTCCCGCTATAGAAACTATCGAACATCCTCCTTATCTTTACTCAGTGTTTTCCGCCACTCGCGACGAAATTACTGAAAACCCTAACAACCAGTACCTCTCCCACTACGAAGTACAAGACCTAGCCCATGCACTATCTGCGCTCCATATCCACCCCCCGCTTGTCATTCCAGACTCGTTATCATCGCACACTTTCACAGACGGGATCGTACCCGTACTAGCGTTGGGACGAACCCAACCTGCCACTCCTGCTGAGCTAATCGCGGAGGCGGAGCAACAAGATGTCCCTCTTGGACACCCAATACGCCGAACCACTCCCTCTAGGAGAAGAGTACGGAGCCAGCGTGCCCGTAACAATAAAGGAAAGAAACGTGCTACTAGTGCTGATGAAGCGCTCAGCCCTAAGCCGGTGAAGGTACAACAATTCAGATGGTGAGTCTGAACAATGTTGGGTCTTGCAGAACCTAGCTGCTATTCGACCCTAAAGGGTTTCTGGACTAGGCTTAAGGCTCAGAGGAGAGGAAATATCATAGAAACTTGCTCAGCACTCAGACTCATACTGGTAACTGGTGAAAAGATTCATTGATTATGTAAGCTACAAAAGTGCCAACATAAGGTAAGGTAAAAACAGTCTCTACAAGCCCAACCAGAAATGAATCCCTACACCGGGCCCATCTCCTCTACGGGCAACCTCCCCGAACCCAGATGAGAATCGCGTCTGCAGATACTGCAAAACGCTCGGACATAGGCAAGTCCACTGTCCCGAATATTATTGCTGTGTTTGTCGAGAACTATCCCCGGTCATCTCTCGTTTTATTGCCCACACTACGTCGGAAAAGCTCCTACCTCGTTAACCTGGAAGGACGAAGGATTCTATCATACCCTCGCACTCTGGGAGAACGATAAAGATGAAGCATATGCCGCCCAATGCAGGGAGGAAGAAGCACTCTATCTGGAAGAACGCATGAAAGGCGGGTCGGACGATCTTGAGTATTCTGACGACCCTATCTACCACACTAACCAGGATGATTGAATCTGGTAGCTTCAACCTTAGTGAGGGGGTAATGTTACAATCACTTTGCTCCTTACTTAACGATTCACTATTATGCATCACCTTTCCTTCGCTCTTGAATTCCCTTTTTGATCTGACTTCCATATTCGACCTGTGTACTATTATCCCACCTTAGCCTTGGTCCGTGCGTATATAGTGTCCTATTTAAGCACGTGTACTTTACCTAGAAACGTCACTTCAATCTTACTAGGTTTTACCCAGAACTTCCTTTGCTTAAGACCACCAATCTTAAGTCATCAGAACTGATCTCTTAGTTAAAGCACTCCTTTAACTAAGTCTATGAACCTCTTCTTATTTGAAGGGCTTTATGAATCTCAGCAACACAAATGCTCTGTCGAGCCTTTGCTGTTAGAACTATCCTAGTTCGTAACACCACTATCAGTCGATACATGTACAGGCTCCTAGAAAGTGATGTAGGTCATACCTGTAGCTAGTATGTTGGAATCGACCACGAGCTTAACGCGAACAGCAAAAATCAGGTGTGGTCCCAGCACAAACATCTGCACGACTGAGGAAATCTGAAACAAGCAATAAAGTCTCAATCACCAGGGAATTTTGATCCCATAGAAATGAGGAATCATGCATCATGGTTGCATGCAGAGGGTCGTGGACTCGTGGTTGTGAGTCAAGCAAAGACGCGCCCGGCGAGACCCATACTTTGATTACAAAGATACTCGGAGAATGGTCATCTGATTTTTCTCATCATCACTACCTTAAGAGGACCTCGACTGCACAGACTCGATGATCGAGACAGACGGGCTGGTGGCAGGGGTGGTACTAGGTGTTTTGCTGGAGTCGAGAAGGTTGCATGTGCAAAGGTACATTATCATGGTCACAGCTAGGCCTCACCTGTGGTAGTTTTGTCATTATAATATTCCCAGACTCTATCTATAACTTTTTACATGGCGGGACCTGAGGCTTTTTGTGCATGCTCGCATCTGTTACAAGTAACATCGGCTACATGGCCCCCCTATCATTTTTCCCCTTCGTCCTCGCCCTCGTATGCCTCCGGCTCGCACTTCTCTACCGACTATCCGTTGACCGGATCCTCGGGACCGTTCCCGTCCCTCATCCCCCTCCTATCGCACCAACGTGCGCACGTGCCTTCGGGCTATGACTCGTTCTGACTCGTGCCACCAATGTGGCTTTCCTTATCTTGTCTTATCTTTCCTTTGACTCGTGCATGCTGCACATTGTATCATTTACCGTTGGCTCGTTCCAACGTTTCTCGGTCTCATTCCGCATTCGACCTTACATCACTAATAAGGCTCTGCCACCATCGTACCTATACCCTTTCCGTTTCCCCTTTGCCCTTACCTACAGTACGGTAGCCTTGCCCTCAACCCTTTCCACTTAGTATAAGTAGTCGGTCACTCTGTACTAGATTCCCTAACTTGAATCTACTCAATCTTCCCTCGAACATACTTCCCTCTGAAGCCCCTTCAGCTTCAGTCTCTAGTATCTTTTCTTAGGTGCTCATCGCGCCTAAGTCTACCTCGATCGACCACCTCATCGTTCGGACAAGACTGTCCTTACTTTGAGAACGTCAGTGACTTTGAAGACATCTGTCTTAGAAGTCACGTGACACGCGCGTCTCTGATATCTGCCGACTCGACGTCGCCAGTCTCAGTCGCTACACCGGACCCTTCCGGTTACGTCACGAACGTTAGCGGACGACGCCCCTCTTAGGGTTCCGCATAACAGATCTATTTGAGTGCGTAACAAAAGATTCAAGTTTCCTTTTTTTTTGCGCCCTGCCATCCGCACGGCCATTGACCGACAGACACCACGACTACCTGGACCCCGAAGTACCCTTGGGAACGCGATCCCAACACTCCAGACTCCGAAGAAGAAGAATCGGAAGAAGACCATACGTCCTCCGACGAGTTTCCCGACGAACAACCGTACGGCAACCTCAACTCGAACCCTGGAACAAGAATGTCCGGAGGCCCCACCCCACAACCGACAGTGATCGTATCCAAGCCTGAACTAAAGGCTGGAGTACCACAGAACTATGGAGGAAGCATCGATGATGCCGAGCGCTGGATGTACTCGGTGGAGACATACTTCCTCATCAACCCGACGATCTACAGCTCCGACCAAACCAAGGTCGCTGTTGCACTCCAGTATATGAACGATGGAGACGCCCGCGTCTGGGCTGACACCTTCTACCGAGCAGCCTTCGACAAAACTCCTGTCGACTTCGGTAGCTGGAAGGATTTCAGGAAGGCTTTCACCGAATCCTTCCACCCGGTCGACCGGATGACTGAGGCTCTAACCAAGCTTCATGGTTTGACCCAAACTGGCGACGTGATGCCCTATATCGCAACGTTCAAAACCCTGTCGTCCACTGCTAGTCTCAAGCAGGACGTCGCCCTCATCCACTTCTTCGAGCGAGGGTTGAAACCAGGACTTCGAACCGCCATCTACACGAAGGAGGTCGTCCCCAACACCATCGATAAATGGTACACTGCCGCGACACAGTTGGAAGCCAACTACAAGCGATCAAGAGCAGTTGTGTCCAACAACAGATCGGTACGCCCTTCCGGGCACCGGCACGTCCCCAAGCCTCAGGTTCGCCAACGCGATCCTGATGCCATGGACGTTGATCGTTCCCTCACGCCTGAGGAACGACAGAAGTGCTTCGATAAAGGCCTTTGCTTCAAATGCAAGGAGAAGGGCCATCGAGCAAACGACTCCCGGTTCCACCCGAAGGTGCGCCGAGGAGACAAGAACGACGAAGAAGACAAAGGCAAGAAGCCAAGCAAGTCTGGCGTCCGCCAGCTTGACGAGTCTTCTGACGAGGAAGACATGGAAGTCAACCTTGTCAAAAGAAAGGATTTTTAAAGAGAGGGCTTGTCGAACGGTCAATTCCCTCTATCTGCGCATTGTATACTAAAGCTGTTGGTAAATCCAACGAGTTTCGTGTCCCGGTGACACTTTTCTCTTCTTGCAGTGCCAAAACCGTTCAGTCGACCGCCATCATCGACTCAGGGGCAGGTGGGACCTTCATTAGCTATGACTTCGTCAAGCGAAATGGGATCCGGACCCACCTACTCAAGAAACCCTTCCGGATCACCACAGTAGACGGAAGCCCGTCCTCGGCAGGACAGGTAACCCAATACTGCATGCTATTCATTCGTCTCGATCGGAGACTTATGTATGGAAAGTTCAACGTAACGAAACTTTCCAAGCATGATGATCTACTTTTTGGAAAACCTTGGCTTAGTGCCATGATGCCCAATATCGACTGGAAGGCCAACACGATCTCCCTGCCCGCGACCAATAGGTCAAAGGAGGTGGAGAGGGAACTCAACGCCTCCCGGCGAGAAAGCAAGGCCAAGCCATATCTCTTTCGTGGAGAAAAGGCTGTCCTAGAAGAACTCGACGACGAGGACTTTTCGCCCCTCAAGCGACTCCCCAAAGGCACTCAACATTGCCTCGAGGAAATCAAGAAACGCAAGAAGCGTAACAAGAAGAAAACGGCGCCAATCATCGTGCCCTTCGAAGACACCGACTTCAATACCATGGACGATGTCTGGGTCGGACAGACCCATCTCGCGGATAAAGTTGAGGAGATCTCCACTTATCCCCTCACTGACGATGAAGTTCTAATGGAATATGCCTCGGACGGAACATCCGTCCGGATCATCGAGAACATCTCTTTCGACACTCCGCTCACCAAGGACGGGACCTCGAAGAAAGAAATCCGGAAGGCTCTCCATAGACGAGCAAAACCTCTCCGGAACCTCTGGATCCTCGCTTCTCAGCAGGACTACACGAAGACCTCCAACAAAGCTCAAGAATTTGCTATGGAGGACGCGCAGGAGAAGAAGAAGAAATCATTTGAGGAATTGGTACCTTCCTATCTTCATGATTTTGCTGACATCTTTGCAAAGGACGGTCTGAACAAACTTCCCCCCTCTCGGCCGGGAGTAGACCACAAAATCGAAACGAAGGAAGGCTTCATTCCGAAGTCTTCTCGAGCCTACCTGCTCTCACCGAAGGAAACCGATGCTGTCAAAGCATTTTTGGACGAACACCTCGCCAAAGATTTCATCCAACCCTCGAAGTCTCCTCAAGCTGCTGGATTCTTCTTTGTCGGCAAGAAGGACGGATCTCTCCGCCCCTGCCAGGACTACCGATACATCAACGAATGGACGATCAAGAACGCGTACCCACTCCCTTTGATACCACCCTTGCTTGCGAAACTCAACAAGGCGCAATGGTTCACAAAGGTCGATGTACGATCAGGATATAACAATATCCTCATTCATCCCGACGACAGGTGGAAAGCCGCGTTCTCCACCTCATACGGGCTCTTCGAGCCCAAGGTAATGTTTTTCGGATTGTGCAATTCACCCGCCACCTTCCAAGCTTACATGAACCAGACATTTTCAGAAGAACTGAACGAAGGATGGTTAATCGTCTATATGGACGACATCCTGATCTTTTCAGATAACCTGGATGAACACCGGCAGAGGACCCGCCGAGTGCTGGAGAAACTCCGCAAAGAGTCTCTCTTCCTCAAACCCGAGAAATGTACTTTCGACTCTCAAGAAGTCGAGTATCTCGGTATGATCATTCGACCTGGACAGGTCGCTATGGACACTGCCAAGCTGAAAGGCATCAGCGAATGGCAACAACCCTCTTCGGTCAAGGACGTGCGGTCCTTTCTTGGATTCTGCAACTTCTACCGTCATTTCATTCCCCACTACTCCGACATCGCACGCCCTCTCCTCGATCTAACCAAGAAGGAGATCCCCTTCTCTTGGTCCGATTCTACCGAGGCTTCATTCCAGCATCTGAAGAAGCTTTTCACCACCGAACCGGTTCTGCGGAACCCCGACTCTTCGCGACAGTTTGCACTTGCAACTGACGCCTCGCTCTTCGCGACCGGAGCAGTCTTGCTCCAGACGGATAGCAATGGGGATTACCACCCCTGCGGCTACCTCTCCCAGTCCCTCAACGCGGCCGAACGGAACTACGAAATCTACGACCGAGAACTCCTTGCCATCATCCGAGCCCTTCAGGCTTGGAGGCACTTCCTCGAAGGAAACCCTCACCCAGTCATTGTCTTCACAGATCACAAGAACCTGATCTATTTCCGCTCCGCGCAACGACTCACCCGACGACAGGCCCGGTGGCACCTCACGCTCACCAACTTTGATCTGGAACTTCACCATGTTCCTGGAACAAAGCTCGCTGCACCGGATGCCTTGTCCCGCCGTCCAGACCACGCCATAGCTGGTCAGGATAACGAGGATCGTATCCTCCTCCCCGACACCTTGTTCACCCGTCTAATCGACGCTGAACTCGCAGACGAGTTTCAACGACTCTCTGACGACCCCTCCGACCAGACTGTGAAAACAGCCTTGGACGCCCTTTCCGGGGTGTGCGCACCCCCCATGAAATCTGCACTTTCCAATTGGAGGTTCACCGATGGTGTTCTCTTCTATAAAGATCGTGCCTATGTTCCCCCCGACCTCCGGCATCGCGTGTTGTCTCTACATCACGATCACCCAACCGCCGGGCACCCCGGGCGTTCCGGTACCGAATGGAACGTCAAGAAATCCTACTGGTGGCCCGGAATGGGCTCCTTCATTAGGAAATACGTCGATGGCTGCGCCATGTGCCAGCAGATGAAGGTTAACACCCACCCCACGACACCTCCCCTCACCCCGATACCCTCCTCGGCCCTCCGGCCCTTCGCTCAGGTTTCGGTTGATTTAATCACCGACCTCCCCGAGAGCGCCGGCTACGATTCTGTCATGGTCGTGGTAGACCATGGGCTTACGAAGGGGGTAATTCTCTGCCCTTGCAGAAAAACCATCACAGCGGAAGGAGTAGCCGAACTTTTCTTCAAGAAAGTGTTCATGCGCTTCGGACTCTATGACAAGATCATCTCGGACCGAGGCCCCCAATTCGCTTCGAAGCTAGCAAAGGAGCTAGGACGACTCCTCGACTACCAAGTCGCACTTTCCACTGCCTATCACCCTCAGACAGATGGCCAGACCGAACGGCTCAACCAAGAGCTCGAAACCTACCTCCGGATCTACTGCCGGACGACTCCTTCCGAATGGGCAAAGCACTTGCCTATGGCCGAATTTGTTCATAACTCCCGACGACACTCTGCCAGAAATGCCTCTCCCTTCTATCTCATGATGGGCTACGAACCACGAGGCATCCCCCATCTCTTCCCCGACTCTACCCTACCAACCACCGAAGACCGAGTCAAATCACTCGCCAAGATCCGCGAAGAAGCCCTTGCATGCCACAGCCTCGCGCAGCAACGCATGGCTGATCGTTCCTATGGCCAGCGTTACAAGCCATGGAACGTTGGTGATAAGGTATGGCTATCCGCCATGAACCTGATCACCGGATTCCCTTCTAGGAAACTCGCCCCGAAACGATATGGACCCTTCCCAATCCAGAAGGTCCTCTCCCCCATCACGTTCCAGCTCAAGTTGCCTGCCAGCTGGCGTATCCACCCCACGTTCCATGCCTCGGAACTTTCCTCCTATCAGGAGACAGACGTGCATGGACCGAATTTCACCGAACCTCCTCCTGATCTTATCGATGGAGAGGAACACTACGAAGTGGAAGCTATCCTCCAACACAAGGGTACCGGATCGCGTCGCCGGTACCTCGTGTCTTGGGTTGGCTATCCTGCCTCCGAACGAACGTGGCTCCCCGAAACAGAATTAAAGTCCGCAGCGGAGCTCCTGAAGGCGTATAAGAAGCGACTCAAGATCGCTTCAATCGCCATCTCATGTTGATCAACAACCGCCACCGCAACTTCTCCTACCGCCCTCACTACACTAGGGCTGACCCCACCAGCGAACCCATCCACACCGATACCAAAGCCTTCCATCGCCAACGAATCCGCAATCGCCACCGCCCCACGAAATCCACACCCGTCGACAAACAGAGACCCACTACCCAATACCCCACCTACGCCACTACCCAAGGAAAGACGCTCCACTATGTCGGCCTCAGCGTCGTCTGTTTCCTCGCACCGATCCGCTACCTCTCATGCGTCTGCCTCCGACCCCGACCCGACGAGCCAGCCAACGCATGGCCATGATAGGCCCTCCTACACCATCTTCCGACGACCATCCCTTCGCTCAGTTGTCCAAGACAGGCAACGGGCCTACTGGGAAGCAGTCATCTGCGATCCCCAGTATGCAATCCGACTCGACAACTATCTCAACCGCACCAACGACGACATAACCATGAACCTCGTTCAAGCCTTCAGGGCCACCGATGCCCTCACCGGCGACATCGCCAGGATTGACCTGGCTAGGGAGACTTCCCTATCCACCGTCTCAACCAGATACAACCAAGGCAAGATCAAACGAGCCTTGCTAAATCTGTTTGAACTTAGGAACTTCCATGCCGCCGTCATGGCCGTCGAGGAGGAGCGGGCATTTAATCCCCCTCCCGACCCGCTTGCAGTCGTCGAGCGTGTTGTCTATGACAGAGCTCCGACCCCCTTCCTTCCCCAGCTACCCCGCTCTGAATCACCAGAGCAGATCCCCAACGTCACCCAGTTGACCAACCCCGAAATCGACCGTCTCTATAACGAATACGAACGCGAGCTCTACGCTCCACGTAACCCCTCCCCCATCCTCGATGCCGACACCATCTCTATCATCATCCCAGAGTTGGATGAATGCCCTCCCGCATCACCTGTTCTCAACCCCGACGATTGGGTACCCACCGAGACGGTCCCACACCTCTCTATTGGTTCTCCAGAACCCCTTCCCACTCCGCAACGCCGAAATCACCGTGCTCGTGCACGATCCATCTTGTCCCTAGGACTACCCCTCTCCCATGCGCATCGACCGCGCACCCAGAACTTCACTAGGCACTATCCTCGCGAGGAAGCCCAGGAAGACGCCATCAACGACGCGCGTCGTGATGCCACCGAGACCACCCAGGTCTACCGCAGCAACGTTGTTTGCCGCCAGTGCCGTGTCTACGGACATAAACAGAAACACTGCGCGCCATACTTCTGCCGCATTTGTGGGCAATTTGCCCCAAAACATCTCACTCCCTTCTGCCCTCGACTCGACGGCAGAAAGATCCTTCGCCGTGGAACCTCTTCCGACCGGTTCTACAGGGACATGCAGCAGCTTGAAGCTGCGTATGACCAGGACGCCGCTCGCCTTGAGCAAGAACGCGAAGAGAATGCAATCGAAGCCGCCTCCTGGCTCGAAGACCTCGACTTCGACCCCGCATGGTATAACAACCAGGACGACTACGTTCCTCTGGACGACGATTAAAGAGTTCGTGGAACTCTACCTTGAAACGGGGGTAATGTTACAAGTAACATCGGCTACATGGCCCCCCTATCATTTTTCCCCTTCGTCCTCGCCCTCGTATGCCTCCGGCTCGCACTTCTCTACCGACTATCCGTTGACCGGATCCTCGGGACCGTTCCCGTCCCTCATCCCCCTCCTATCGCACCAACGTGCGCACGTGCCTTCGGGCTATGACTCGTTCTGACTCGTGCCACCAATGTGGCTTTCCTTATCTTGTCTTATCTTTCCTTTGACTCGTGCATGCTGCACATTGTATCATTTACCGTTGGCTCGTTCCAACGTTTCTCGGTCTCATTCCGCATTCGACCTTACATCACTAATAAGGCTCTGCCACCATCGTACCTATACCCTTTCCGTTTCCCCTTTGCCCTTACCTACAGTACGGTAGCCTTGCCCTCAACCCTTTCCACTTAGTATAAGTAGTCGGTCACTCTGTACTAGATTCCCTAACTTGAATCTACTCAATCTTCCCTCGAACATACTTCCCTCTGAAGCCCCTTCAGCTTCAGTCTCTAGTATCTTTTCTTAGGTGCTCATCGCGCCTAAGTCTACCTCGATCGACCACCTCATCGTTCGGACAAGACTGTCCTTACTTTGAGAACGTCAGTGACTTTGAAGACATCTGTCTTAGAAGTCACGTGACACGCGCGTCTCTGATATCTGCCGACTCGACGTCGCCAGTCTCAGTCGCTACACCGGACCCTTCCGGTTACGTCACGAACGTTAGCGGACGACGCCCCTCTTAGGGTTCCGCATAACAGATCTATTTGAGTGCGTAACAGCATCCATTTCCTTTGTCTAGCGACAGGATGACAACATATGGTTCTCCACCGACATCATCTTGAATCCCTCACCTACGTCAATTCATTCTATTCTTGAATGTTACATCTGCAGCAGTCGCAGGTGTCTGGCCCATGCGGATTGAGGCTGCACGCCCGCTGATTCGAGCTTGACGTTCAAAGAATCCTGCCTTGCTCCTGACATTATATTGCTCAAATCTATGTCTCCTTAATTTGAATCTACTTTGTGACACTAAAGAACTACTTAAGTACGACAACCAGGCTTGGAATGGAGATAAACCAACAAATTTTCCGTGCTCCCTGCAGAGCAGACAACTTCACCGAGCATTACATGCTACTGCCAGTTGATATATGCGCACACTCTTGGAAAGTGATTGAGGTCATGTGGGTTGCTGTGTCGGAGTCAGCGACTAGTTTAGCATTATATTCTCGAATGCCAAGGATCAGCCGTGGTCCTAACACAAACATCTGCACGACCTCCAAAATCTGAAACAAGCCAGACAAAGTCTGATCTTCTATGAGATATTAGCTCTATAGAAATGATAGATCGTGGTCACATGTAGAGGTAAGTGAAAGATTGACATACCATTGAAAATGTTGGAGAGAATTCAATAATGAGGTTGAAGCAAGAGAGAGCAACAAAGCTACCAAGTCCAACCCTTCAGTGGAAAAAGGGAACAATAATCACAATATGAACTTATCTCACAAAATAGAGCACATGAGTTTTCATCAACACCGTAAAAAAGTCCCCGATAATCCCTCCTGCCGCATGTAATCGCAGTTCATGGAAGTGTTTTACCGCAATCCAGACTGCAAGACATAGTGTGAGGACCTCCCACACAATGTAGAGTATCCAAATAGCGGAATCCAGAACTAGGACATCTCCTGTATAGCTAATCCTGCACTGGTAGGTGCTGGAGAGAATGAGTTCCTCTGGTATCCATCAATGAGCCCCATGCACATTCGTTTTCATCCACAATTAAGTGTACCTCCTGAAGTATGCATCGTTGACATTACGGTTGCCACTCCATCAAAAGTGTTGATCGCCAGGAAGGTGACAACGAGAAATATCAGGATCTTTCTGTCTTGTTGATACATGGCATGCAACCGAGTGATGATGATGACTTGCAGCATGTTTCAGTCATTCCAATATCACTGAGATCTTGCAAGTGCAAAGCTCACCCCACAGCATCACAAATACCACAAAAACCAACCAAACCCATATAGTGTACATCATCCAGCCTGACAAATCCGATCAGCAAGCAGTTTCAGGTAGCACAGACTCCAAACAGACTCACATCTTTGATAGTATAGCGTGGCAGCCATTAGTGGACTGAGAAGTCAGCAAAGAACCGCACCCACTGCTACAGAACACCACAGTTAATTTGAGGGGAATGGCAGGCATTTGTGCAGAAGACTCACTGTGTCTGTCAGCGAGATGGTCAGAACACCAACTGATGCCGTTGGTCAGAAGAAGAGATGACAGTGAAAGTACCAAGGACACACACCAACCATGGACAGACTGATCATAAGAGATAGACGATTAGCACAACACCGATTATTTTGCCTTCGGAACATACGCAGCAGATAGGATTCCAAGGTAACGCACCTAGTATACTTTTAAGTCAGCCCAAATTTTACTCACAACAAACAAGCTACATACACTGAGATACAGCACTGTCATGAGCAACCACCATTGTCTCTGTAATTAAGTGTACTTTCATGTATGTTCCTCTGGCATGAGACTGTACTCACCCAGACCAATTTGACCTACAAAAGGATTATTAGCAAGACGGGTTCTGGTGATAGTATTAATATTGACATACCTCTTGTCCAAATGTTCGTGCTGAAAAATACTTGTGAGACATCAACGTCTAATTGGCCCGTGCGGAAGGCAGAGAAAGTGTGGAGCGTGAATAACCGGTGCAAAAGTGGCTCCCTGTAGGCACCAGAGAGCCCTATGAAGATTGTGACTAATAATACATGACAAGTGAGCCTGAACCAACTTGAAGATACGCTAGGGAAGAGGAACCCAAGAGAAAACACCACAATCATATAGTAATACATGGACCGAGAAAGCCAAAGCGAAAAACACCTGAAAAAACAATACCATCCCCTCAAAAACATGAAGTCTCGACCGCTATAACGGTGTTAAAAAATAAGGGAGGGAAGGGAGGGTAGAAAGAAAGGTAAGATAAAGATAATTGAAATGAAGTGATGGAAGAGACGCACCAGATCAAGCCTGAACCTCATGAATAGACACACGTTCATGAAAGAGTAAAGCCTGCAATAGCACAGGATTTTTTCGAACGTAACGCTCCCAAGTGTCAGAGCGCCAATGCCCGATGCGCTGAATACTGGCCAGAGGTACACCAGCAGCAGCAAAAGAAGTTGCGCCACCTGCTCGCAGGGAATGTCCTGCAATTCTGGCATCGAAGAAGTGACACAGCCGGCGGATAAACCATACCCGAGAGGGCGGTCTACCATTGGAACACAACCAAAGGAAAGGTTGTAGAGGGAACTTGCAGTTCCTCATGTTGAGGTACGTCGCGAAAGGTGTGAGCGGATCATCCTCTCCAACTGAATGCTGAATCAGAACTTGATTCCCCTCAAACCGAATGTTGGCCTTATCATGGGGTAAAAGAAATGAGAAGTGGTCTGTATCCAAGCAAACTGAATGATGCTGAGACAACTTGGCATAATCTTGAAGGTCAAGCTGATCAGGCCATACCAATTCGCCCAGCCGCATAAGACCAAAAAACCCGACCAGAAGTTGGGCAAGCCAGAGATGATTGTCAAATGACAGTGGTCTAATGATAGTGTTCACAACCCATACCAAGTCTTCCCTTAGTAACGGCTGCTTTCTGACTACCACTTGACCAAAGCGCCGAGCCGAACCTTTGAGAGAACGGTGTACAAGCTGAGATTGCCGAATCTCCCTAATAGACGGATAGTAGGGTTCCAACTGGCTAACGATACTGGACAGATAACACTCAACCGAGCGCGGCTGAATGTGTTGACACATATACACAACATAAAAGGATAGGGTGTCAACTGAAGGTTCCACGGGAAAATGATGAGCCGCGCAAAAGGACAGATATGAGTTGAGATGAGATGAATATGAACACATCGTAGATGTATCCGGAGCCAAACCGAGAGAAATAGAATGCTCAAGAATGAGACATTCCAAGGACCAAGCTTCCCTTTTGGGCTGCCTGGCATTGGTCGAAATAGTGATCATTTTTTCGCTGCCCCCAGCGTATTCCGAGGGGGTTCAAAGGGCAAAATCTCCAAACCAGGAGATGTCTGGATAGCGTCGCCGTTCTTCCAGCGAGAAAGAGAGTCAGCAACCGTGTTATGATGACCCGGTACAAAAAATACTCAGAGATCAACATGAGACGTCAATAAGACATCAACGACTGCCATCAACAACCAGTTATAAGGCGGAAGGGCCGCCAGGGTGTTGAACAATGCTACGGTGTTCATGTTGTCTGAAAAAACCACCAATTTTTCATATGGCACCTCAGGCATCACTTTTTGGTACCAATAAAGGGTCTAAGAGACCCACTTTCTATGTCGTGGAAAAGTGGTCTAAGAGACTCAACCTCTCTACCATCTATTAATACAACACCCCTTAATATTCTGTTGCACCTCTTGCGTGGCCCTGACGCCGCCACCGGTAGGCACAATAGCCACTTGCGAAATGCTCTAGGGCCACTGGCGCCATCACCGGTAGGCACGATAGCCACTTGTGAAATGCTCTAGGACCACTGGTGCCATCACCAGTAGGCACGATAGCCACTTGTGAAATGCTCTCGATAGGACCACTGGTGCCTCCATCAGTGGGCATGATAGCCTCATGCAAAATGTTCTAGGGCTACTGAGCTTTGTACCTGCATTTGGAGGAAGAATGGGAAATCGAGCACATATAGTTGCTCCTAGTGTATCATCAAAAAGTATATAGCGGTGGGAGGCAAATTATGATCTACATCGATGTATCAATCCTCACACACCAATCATAGGTGTGCCCTTGATGTGCCGTGGTACTGATAGTAGGCCTCAATGCGGTATCATATAGAGTCTGGATGTTGGAAGATGCACGAAATGTGGGGATGTACGAGCGAGTGGTAACCAATAGTAATGGAGAGGAAGCTCGTAGGGTTTTCTAGAAGCTTCAGCCTCCAGAATGACAGTTGCGAGCCAATAACATCAGGGATAAAAATCATACTAAATTTGAAAGACAAACCGGCAGGTGTTTGCTGCCAACAATCCCATCTGAACTGGTCTCATAGATTCCACTAGCACGCCCCATCCTACTAGTACCAAAGTTTGGATGAGAACTATGGGTTTGATGACTACACTACATTCGATGGGTACGCAAGGAACACGGCAGTAAGAACTCAATACCAACTTCGGTCTTACTTGTAACATTTTCATGATTGTTCTATCCATCCCCGCCATGGGCCACAGAGCCAAATACTTCACATTAGAAGCGAAGTTGACAGCTGGAAAGCGTCAAAAAGCATCTTATTCTCAGTCAGAACGGCAAGTATCTTGTAAATATTCTGTGCATTGGTATCATGATTTACTGTTGCCACAGAGGTAAGATTACTTGCAAAGCTCAGAATGCCTGTGCCTATGTCAAGCATCATGGACGACGTGGAGCTCGTACAACCATCCAAGTCAGCGAGCTGCCAGACTCTCTGACATCCTCCCTGCTTCTATTCGCGACTCTTCCTCTTCCCGACTCCTATCTCTTTCACCAATCCTATGCTGGTTCTGACTTGATTGATGAATCCGATCTCTCACAGTGGGATAAACCCCCTCCTTATAATTATCCAGTTCCACTCAACTCGCCAGAGGAAGCACAATTTACGGAAAACCTTGTTGATGTGATGCACAGACAGTACTTGCACATCCAAAGAGAGGCTTGCAGCCATCGCGCTGACGTGTATAAGGCGGGAGACACTTCCAAGAATCTTATGGAGATTCGAGAGGTGGAGAAGAGGTTGGTTGCAGGTTGGGAGGGGATTTGTGCTTGTGTCGCCAACTTGCAGGGATGCTCGAGACATGAGCTTGTGGCCAAGTGTTACCTGCAAGGGTTAGCAAGAACAATCTTGGATTACCGACGAGAGGCAGATTGCTTAGCTACTGGCAAGAATCCATATGTATGACCATGACAGCGAGTATAATATATACAAGGGCTTCGCTTCGTTGCCCGATGGCACAACAACGAACCACCAGTGTGGTGCATGCGCAATTCAGCATCATGTCGTGCTGCATCTACCCCAAGTGCAGCCTTATTGGTCATAGGCTGAGGACTATCAACCCTTCACATCCACACGACCCTCGTTAACCCAATCCTGCAAAAGATGGTGAGCATGTTTGGGGTCCGACAAAAAGGGAAATCAGGTCAACAAACCAACTACGACTATGTCCACGGCCAAGGCTCTGATTTGCTTTATGATTTTGTCTAACGTGCATGTCAAGATGATCCTTCATCTTTTTCTTTCCTAGTGTATCATCCGAAAATCTGACACCACACTGCTTACACTGGGCGGGTAATTGATCATACAACAGATTTAAGACATTTCCTGGACATCTGATGGTAGAGAAAGTACAAGGATGCTAAGATAATACTGTAAATGACCAATGTCAGCCTCGCATACTCCTGTGACATGCCACCCACAAAGCACAGCAATGATTGCAGCTAAACCCCAGATGCCACAATCGTGGTTGTTGGTTTGAAGAGGTTGAATCTGAATGAAATGAGACCAGTCGGACTCATCAGGTGAAGAGACTTACATTGAGTTGTCGAGCCACCCATCCTTTGAAGTCAACGGGAAGGTGATACTGATGTTTGTGCGCCAGCAAAATGAGCCAATCAATCAATTTCATTATGTCCTTTTTGTGATTCATTTTGTTATTCGGATGTTAATAATAAGAACATACCTTTACGTCATGTTTCCAAGGCTTTTGATCCCCAAGGCTATCGAAGAGGTGCAACTCTTTGGAGGGCAGGTAAATGGCACAAAATACCCAATGCCCAATGCGGGAGGGTCAATGTATAGGAAGCACCCATATGTCCTTCTCCCAATAATGTGTCCATGAACATTGACGCCAGATGACTTCATCAGGCACATTGTATTGAATGCGTGGAAGCTCATGAGTGGAGAGTATCGCGCAAGAGACGTTGGGAACTTTGAGTTCGGAATAGAGTAGAGCAGCGCAACTGTTAATGCAGATGTCATTGAGATATGCTGTAGGTGAACGGAGAATGTCAATGTCTTTCGGTTCAAAAATCTGATGGGGAAATCCGTCACAGGGAGGTCAGACTTGCGCTGTAAGGGTGCCAGGCATGACAATGTTTGATTCAAAAGCTGGAATGTAGTCATCGATTAGAAGATTCTGGAAGAACAAAATGAGTTACAAAAGCCAGATTTAATTTAAGCAAGCAACTTTACCTTAGAGACATCCCACTGGAGAACGTTCACATCAACAATGTTGCCAAATTTTGTGGTGTCATTGGCATCGTCATGATCTAAGGGCCCCGTATCACCCTCCAGAAGGTCTGCGAGGGCAGCTTGGTCTGAGTTGACACGCGGTATATCTTCAGTGAAAGTTGGATCATCATCACCCTCTAAGTCCGGCGATTCTAATGTAGTAGTATGGGTTGAGGTGATGGTGGTATGCAGAGAGTCGCCAGAAACGCCAAGAACAATTCATTGTGCTTTGTTCACCTGGGTGGCAAACTGTGCCGAAGATGCTAGCGGGTTGGTCCAGCATGATTGAGTCCGAAGGAAGTTGCTGTGGCGCCATTGCAGGGTAGCTGTAAAATGATCACCTGCAGATTTGACATCAGAAAATGAAGCTTAAATTTGATATATTAATACGTACTTCCTGAACAATGAACAGCGAGTTCGAGTGCGGCTAACTCTTCTCCAAAAAAACAGCACAGATTGTCTGCCTCAGTGTGAAGTCACAGCTGTCCTTCTTGGCAGCGATCATGCTTAAGAAGTGCGCGTATGCCATCCCTCACCTCATAATCTTCCAACCACCGAGGTACCTCACCAACTGAAGGGGTGATCCACATGTCTTCCATGAGTGTGGGATCAGCGTGCAAGTCTGCAAGCTTCATTGGAAGAGGTGATGGTAGCGGAATGCCAGAAGATATGTCATAATGGGATTCCAACTGCTCACAATATAAATTAAACTTTCTGATGGCAGTCATGAGGGCGGGTTGCTGTTTGGCTATGGCCTTCCTCGTCCACACCTTTCAGTCTTATAGCACTGCAGAACCTGTTGATAGGACATGTACATTGGCCTGAAAAACCTGATGTACAGGACACCGGCCGGCCTATGCACCACCTGTGTAGGCCAGCCATGCAAAATCCTTGTAGGCCGGTGCCCTAGACACAAAATAATGTCTCTGCACTACCTGTGCAGGCCGATGCCCCAGACACACAATAATGTCTCTGCACTACCTGTGCAGGCTGATGCCCCAGACACATAGTAATGTCTCTGCACTACCTGTGCAGGCCGATGCCCCAGACACACAGTAATGTCTCTGCACTACCTGTGCAGGCCGATGCTCCAGACACACAATAATGTCTCTGCCATACCTATGTAGGCTAATGATGGAGAACTCCTGCAAGCTCATACCTGATATAGAGAATGACATTCCTACATTACTTATATTAGTGAAACCAGCATATTCATGTAGATCTGACTTACCATGCATCCTGGATAGATATGCAGGTTGTCTTGTACACTGTAATCTAACATAAGATTCCATATAGTATTAGGTCTAGCTAACCTCACTCATCTCATATAGGATGATATAGATGGTGACCCAAATTCTATGACATATTGAGAAGAAAAAGTACTGTCTACAACTACACTCCTTACCTAGTGACTAGGCAGGCTAGCCCAAAGGGTCAATATGTTATGAATGGTGGGCTGGCCTAGGCCTACATGCTACACAACCCAGCTGGCCTAATTGGTCAATATGTTATTAGTGGTTGGCCAGCCTAGGCATACATGCTGCACAAACTGGCCGGCCTAATTGGTCAATATGTTATCAGTGGTCAACCGGCTTAGGCATACATGCTGCACAAACTGGCTGGCCTAATTGGTCAATATGTTATCAGAGGTCAGCCGGCCTAGGTTTATATGCTGCACAAACTGGCTGGCCCAATTGGTCAATATATTATCAAGGGTCGGCCGCCCTTGGCCTACATGCTGCACAAACAGGCTGGCCCAATGGGCCAAAATGTGATCAGTAGGGCGGCCGCACCTGATCTACATGCCACACAGGCTAGTTGGCCCAATGGGCCAATATGATATCAGGTGACGGCCGCCCAGGCCCTACATATGGTATAGACTGGCTGGCCTAATAGGCCAATATGTTCTTGTGGGGCAGGCCGTCCTACCTGTGCAATCAGCAGAGGTGCATAGGCCTATTACAACCACCTGCATAAATTACATAGACCATATCATACATAGAGTAAAGTATCCCCAGTGCTAATATAAATATAGACATGAAAATTAAAGTGTATATGACAACAAACTGCAAAAAGAAAATTCTAAGACATTGTGCTAATACTAGTTTCTCAGTCCTCATACTTCTTTGAAGGTACTTTCCCTCTGGCAGAATGATGAGGGGCAGGAGGAGCAGATGTCTTCACCTTTTTCATGGGTGAATCATTCACATCTGTTGCTAGCCGCTTACCCTTTCCTTTTCCCCCAGCTTTAGTACCACTTGCCTTCTTGAATGTAGCAGCCCTCTTCTTAGCCATGTGAGCCACCTCAGCCACTCTCTTCTCCTCAGCCACTCGAGCCTTCTCAGCCACTCGAGCCTTCTCAGCCACTCGAGCCTTCTCAGCCACTCGAGCCTTCTCAGCCACTCGAGCCTCCTCAGCAGCCCTCTTCTCCTCAGCAGCTTTCTTCTCTGCAGCAACCCTTGCCTGCTCTGCTTCCCTCCTCTCTTTCACCTGCCTTTTGTTCTCCAGACGCCTCATATGAACTTCTTCACTCACTGACATCTGCTTCTCATGAGCATCTGGCAGCATTGCCTCCACCTTCACCTGAATTCTAGTAATTGCCTCCTCAATCTTCTCCCCTACCTGAATGCCAAGGATGGAGGCGCCCAAATATTCTGATATGTCATCTCTGGCCTCATCTGCTTCATACTCCTGAGCACGGCGACACTCACGAAGGAGGAGTCCAAGTCCAAGGACAACAATCATACCCCAACCATGAGATCTGATGATATAGCTCTCTAGTTCCTTCAAAGCAGTGAAGGATGCCTGAATATCATAGTGCATATTTTGAGGTAGATATTCCTCAGACCACATCCAAGATGACCAACCAGGCAGATGTTGCTTCCTAGCTTTGCCCTTAGAATCTGTAGTTTGCTTTCAAAAACAAGTCAAATTCAGTGCTGTATCACAAAATTCATGAATTATACATACTGTCTCGGCAAGCTTTTGAACTGTGGCCAACAGATGATGGTATGATGGGAGAGTGGAGAGGGACTGAAGATAACCAACTGTATCACCATCCATATGGAATTTCGGGCAGGAATGGGAAAGAGACAAGGTGTGGCTCGGACCTATTGCCAAGTCTTCCTCTTCATCTGAAGAAAGATTGGCTTGGGGGACCTTCTTCAGTACCTCGTCCTCATCATCTGATAGTTCCACATATTTTCGGTTCTTCCTTGGTTTTTGACTTACATCGCCCTTCTTAGCCAGAGAATCATAGAAGTCACCTTCCTTATACCCAACGAATCGTAAAATTGGTTCATTACGATTAGCACGGAACTTCCAAAGTAAAAAAATGGTGCTGATGGCGTCCTTCTGCAGGTGAGAAGGATCCTTGATGACCACATTCCGAGGGATGCAGTCCATGTCAAGGTAATGGTCTGGATCCTGAGTGATATGACCCCAGGGGACTGCAGCCTGAGGGTTGTTTGAGATGACCGCTGTTGAATGTAAACTGTCAGAAAAATACATGACTTCAAAAATAGAAATAAATCACCATAAGCCTTTTGAAAGACCTTTCGTACAACCTTCTGCTGATTTTTGAGCATGAGAGATTCAAACCCTGTTGGTAGGCGAGGATAACCCTCATCGTCCACATGCACTGTTAAATCGGGCAAGTTCTCATCTTCCTTGTCAGATCGGTCTTCAGGATCTATGCCTGCTGCTAGATCATTCACAAGTAAATCAATTACAGTAGCCAAGACTTACTGTACTCTGCTTCAGTCAGCCAGTCAGCAAGGCGGTCTTGAGACTCTCCTGCCCATTTTTTATTTTCTTTGGATGTGAGAGTAAAATTTTTATTCGACTTCCTGGGACAGGATTCCCAGCTAAGCCCATAATTCATTAATATAAATGTTGATGAGAAAAGAAAACATAACACTGACATGGTTGTTCCAGGCATTTTTCCCTCCCCTCGATCATGAGCTGCAAGAATCACAAGATGTAAACCCATAGTTCTTCCTGCCATCTTTATGAAGTCCTCCATAAGTTTCTTCTGGTGTCGGCCACGGTATCTGTAGATACACATGAGGTTATCTTAAATATATCAATGTAGTATTGAAAAAATACCTGTCTTTGACGTCAGAATGAGCACCTTCATTATTCCACTTTTCGGCCACAAGTCTGAGCTCCTCAAGCACATCTGGTGAGAGGGCATTGTGCCAGGACCGGACAAGCTTTGTCCTTGTCCCCATGGACCTCAGGTCAGAGGTGTCACGATGCTTCTTATCATACTCCCCAATTTCTTCTTTAAACAACTTCTGAGCGACATCAAAAGGTGATAATTCAGTCTTGAATGCTGCAGCATCCAGAGGCTTGTCATCCTCTCGGTCTCTGACCATGTCTACAGTGACAATCCCTGGACCAGATGGGAATTTATGACCTTCCTGTATGATTTTTTCCTCGAGGTCCCGATCTTCATCATCCTCCAGGAACCGCAAGTAATATGTACGAATAGCCTATAAAATTAGATTATTGTAGATATAAAGACACTGGAAACCTACCTTCCGAAAGTTTTTGTCTGGAAGCATTATAGAAGGATCCTTGGCTCGATCAGTTTCAATTATAGTATCCTTGATGGTTTTGAGGATTGTAGCCCTCTTGGAAGTGTTTCCTTTGGCAGAAACATAGGCAACCTTGTGCTCATCCAAAACACTCTTGAATACATGTGTCCAGTCAGCCATTATATGCAAAAGCCTCAAGAACGTAGGCCAGTATAAGTTTGCAGAAAGTGCAACCAGTCCACAACTCACTTGATAACAGATCAACAAACCATGTCACATGATCAAAACACGGTCATGTGCTCATCAGGTGACAATGGTGGGGTCACATGTGACCCCAACATTCCATTGTCACCTGATGAGCACATGACCGTGTTTTGATCATGTGACATGGTTTGTTGATCTGTTGTCAAGTGAGTTGTGGACTGGTTGCACTTTCTGACCAACTCAAACTTAATGACATTAGTTTATACACCAAATCTCAAGATTCAGATATGAAAAACAAAAGATTGCTCAAACTCAGAACAGTGATAACATGAGCAAAGAACAGTGTAAGACAAAAAACATGTAAATTAAGCTAAGTGCGCCTCCAATGGAATATCCAACCAGGTACTACCATTCTTCCTACCAGAATAGAGTACTGTGGACCCTGGTGGCTGAGTGAATGTGTGGCTTACTTTGCAAGAGTCATTTTTGCACTCAAAAATGTAAGCCTTACTGTCCTTGACATAGGCGGACCTCCAAGAATTAACCCTACCACACCCACTGCATTGGATAGGCAAGGGGTTGCCCCAAGGACGGACCTCCACATTAGCCCATGCAAACCTAGAAATATTAAGGCCGCTGTAGAAACAACAATACAGAGAGGAACAAAAGATGCTCCTAACTGTATCTAAAAATGTCATAGGTCGAGTGTTGCCTAGTCTGCGTTACTTGAGGAGACAAGTGCGTTCGACCCTAAAGGGGAAGTGAGTGCAGCAAAGATCTAGAGGTATGCGCTGGAGCGCAGCGTGGGAACACGCGCGCGTATTAGCGCGAAGCGTGGGAAAGCGCGTGCGCATATGCGGAAATGATAGAGACTAAGCTTAAGTGATGATATAATGCAAGATAGAGATGTGAGTGCGAGATGTGCTAATGAATAGGTTTCTACTGCGACTTTCTAGGTATTAAGTAGGTAAGTAAAGATGGGTGAAAAAGTAAGTCAGTAATAGTATGTACTGCTGGCGCTTATATAGCGCGCCTAAGCGCGGTCATGCGGAGCCGAAGCGCTACCGAGTAGGTATGTAAGGATATATATGGGTGAGAGTCCACGATAAAAATAAAGGTGGAACACTATGCTAATAAAGGAAATGGAAATATACGCACTAGGGAGCTTGGTGGACAGTGGATGGATGCATCTGGATGGCTGGCGCAAGCACGGGAAAGCTGCACCTCATATAGGAATTGCTGTGGACAGTACACAGAGTGGTGCTGCGAGTTGGTGCTGTATACTCCCTTAGTGGAAACTGCCATATCACGCCATGAGAGGCATGATTCTCTACACCGCCCTCCTTGACAGTGGTCAACAGAAATATATCAGAGTGGCTGCCTAGGTCCCAGGACTGTGAGAGCATATCCTTGAAAGCTAACTGAAGTGGGCACTGCTCAATGAGAACCCTCTCAGTAAATGAAATGAACAAGTGCGAGGCAAAAGAAGGTTGAAAACGAGGAGCATTGAAGGCGATGGTACCGGTTAATTTGTGTCTGTGGAAATATTAGATAAACCATGTCAAATAAAGGCAAAAAAAAACTTACCGGACAACAGCCTCTTGCAAGCCATGAAATGAGTCTAGGTTGTTGACAAGGGAGCCGCAGCATAGCATCCAGAGATATGATTCTTGGGCATGGTCAATGATACTTTGCCAGGGTTGGAGGATTATATCCAAGAACTGTAACAATAGTCACTATTGGCCAGTTCCAAAGAAAGAAAAATTTACATCATTGACCGGAGTGCTCACATAGCCCTTTGAATCATCTCCATACCCAGCAAAAGGGTCTCCGAAGTCCTCATCAGTGTGAGTGGACAAGCCGATGACAACACGCTCCCAGGTGAATGAGTTCTTCAAACCTTTAATGATCTGGCAGATGTGGGTTCTGTAGGGGGCGAGCTTGACATCAGTACCAATGTCATAGTAGACCTCGATATATTTGATGCCATCGCCGGAGTAGTATGGCTTAAGGAAGCTGTGAGCAAACTCAAATGGGCTACCAGCCACTCCGAAGTCGACAAGGATAAGGTGAATAAAAATGACTGGAGCCGCCGATATTTCAGCATGGGCGGACACCTCAAGTGCACCAGTGACAGATAGGAACTTGTCCAAGAAGGGAAGGCCGTTGCTTTTATAGAAACCCTGTAGTAATGTGATGTTATCAATGAGGCATGAACAACAGACAAAAAAACTCACAAAGTAGGCGGCACTTTGTTCCATCTTAAGATGGCAGCATATGCACCTGAATGGCCAGCACAGTCTCCAGACCTCAATCCCATTGAACATCTTTGGGAATTACTCAAGAGAATGCTTGCTGCCTATCAAGACCCACCTAATGGACTATTTCAGTTATGGGAGAGAGTTGTAGTAGAGTGGGGAAAGATTGCTAAGGAGGAGTGTCAGAAATTGATAGAAAGTATGCCTAGGAGGGTAGCAGCAGTCATTAAAGCTAAGGGAGGAAACACTAAGTACTAGAATTATAGAGATTATGTATAATTGATTCAAACTCAAAAATGTGTCCCAATGAGTCACTTAATTAAAATGGCCATATCTTCGCACGGCGTCAATGGATTCTCACGCTATAGGGGACATAATTGTAGCCGAGAAGCGGAGCTTTTTGGGACCTCCCTTTGACTTAGTCAGATTCTCACACCCTGGCTCGCAATAACACAATTACATGAAAACCTACAAACATTGGGACACTTTTTTGAGCCACTGTATAAGAAGAACAATGTACATTAGCAAATAGAGGAGTGAGAGAATGTGCGCACCTCATTGTGAGCACTTCTCATTTCTAAGTCCTCACTGGTGGCGGCCCTGGTGGCGGTCAAAGCCTTGATAAGAAAGATAAAGTGAATTAGCAGATAGAAGACAGAACATAGACTAACCTCATGCTGACTATTCCTCTTCTCTAAGTCTCCACCTCCCACAGGTAAGGCGCCCCTGGTGGTGCTCAAAGCCTTCATTTTCTGGCGGTCCCCTCCAGAGAGTCGCACTCTTGAGATCTGGAGGAGGACACGTGGCGCTGAGCCACTGGTACATTTCTTGGCGGTATTCTTGGTGCGGGCCATTATTGATGAGGGAGAGTGCGCAAAATGCTAGAATTGTAGACAGTGTTAGCAGAGTTGCATGCGCCACACAAAAACAAAATAAGCACAACTCACATTCAAAAGACGCATTGGAGAAGAGTGGCACTGATAAAAAAGACGTGCTGACAAAAGATCCACTGAAAAAAGAGAGCCGGTAGTCAGTATAGTATACCATGCATGCGCCATACAAAAACAAAATAAGGACAACTCACATTCAAAAGACACGTTGGAGACGAGTGGCACTGACAAAAAGATGCGCTGACCAAAGATCCACTGAAAAAAGAGAGCCGGTAGTCAGTATACCACAAGGCCACACAAACATAAACTTACATTAACAAAGAGACATGTTAGAGAAGAGTGGCGCTAATGAAAAGATGCACTGAGATGTCCAAGAACTAGTCAGTATATCACAAGGCCACACAAAGACAAACTTACATTAACAAAGAGATGTGTTAAAGAAAAGTGGCGCTGAAAAAAAGACGCGCTGAGATGTCCAAGAACTAGTCAGTATATCACATGGGACAAACAAAACAAACTCACATGACAAAGAGACGTGTTGACAAAAGGAACACGTTGACAAAAGAGACACGTTGATGAAAGAAACTTGTGCAAATACCAATCAAAGATGCACGTGATGTCTATCAGCAAAGTCCGATTGTGGACTTATTTGCTCCCTAGGATTTGTGCGCAGGAACGGCCGGTGCAAACATCAACAAATAAACAAACAATACATCAACCGTCAATATTGTTCACATGGTTCATCTTTCTCAACTTCAACCATGTTTCCAACCTCACTCTCTTAATGCTCTATCATCCACTCATATCCTGTGGCCTGTCCTTTGGCCACTTGCAGACTGCAGCCGCAAGTGGTCAAAGGCAGTGCTACTATTAAATTTCAACCGCTTTTAGTATGTTTTGTTTTACTTATGTTTTGTAGTGCTAACTTGCCATTTTTTATTCACAGCTGCGCTTGATAGCTGGCGCACTATCAAGCAAAAGCTTGATAGTGCGCCTCAAGGTCAGTTTCCTTTCCTTTGTTGCAGTACTAACTTGCCATTTGTTATTCCCAGCTGCGCTTGATAGCTGGCACACATCAAGCTTCTTGATAGTGCGCCTCAAGGTCAGTTTCTTTTCCTTTGTTTGAATTGTTTCTTGGCTATCCATGTCTCTAGAGACTGGCGCCTCTTACTTCTCTTTTGTTCTTAGGTCCTTGGCTATCCATGTCTCCAGAGACTGGCACCTCTTACTTTGGGATCTGGGGGATATGTTCCTGGCTATCCATGTCCCCAGGGACTGGCGCCTTTGTCTTGGCTATCCATATCCCCAGGGATTGGCGCCTGACACTTTGAGATCTGGGGGATGTGTTCTTGGCTATCCATGTCCCCAGGGATTGGCGCCTTGAACTTTAGAACACTAACTACATTTCTTTCTCTAGATTTTGCGCCCCTGCATTGTTTGTTGAGCCTGTTTTTTGTGCTTCATGTATACTCATATACTAACTGCATTTTCTCTAGCTTTTGGCGCACCTGCCTTGTTTGTTGAGCCTTTTTTTTTGTCTCTCTTTCCTACATACTCTAATACTAACTGCATGTCTTTCTCCAGCCTTATAGATGGTTTTGGTTTCACTACTCCTGCATTAGTTCAATCTGGTAAGCGCTAATTTCATATTCAGTCTCATACTGACTTTCACTACACTAGATTATCAATTATTCCGTATTTTGGGTTTCACTACTCCTTCATTGGTCTAATCTGGTAAGCGCCAATTTCATATTCAGTCTCATACTCACTCACTACACTAGATTATCAATGACTGCACATTTTTACCTATATTTTGTACTGTAGGGTGCAAGGCTTGGATGGAGAGGGCCCCTCCATCCATGTCTTGCATCACTTACCTTAGTTTTGTGTCTTTTTTAAATTTTCACACTTGTACACTTTAGATTAGATGAAGCAGCGCAAATGTATTGCCCTTGATGGAAATTATTTGGTCATGTGACTCATAACTTTTTGCTCAAAATTTAAGTCACGTGATTGTGTGAGAGTGATATAAAGGGCAATACCGTCCAAAGATTAGAATTTCACCGCTGCAACAAAGGAATAATCCTTATTGCTTAATATTTCAGTCTGTTGTGATCTTGTACTGTAAGGAAGTGAGTTACCAATACATCATGTAATAGGCAACAGAATTTGTATGATTATGTAATATGATGTAATGTAGCTCATTTGGACCCCCAGCTTTCAAAAGCTGGGGGTCCAAATGAGCTACATTACATCATACCACATGACCATGCTTTAGTCATACAACTATGTAGGAAATCACCCATACCCATGACCTAGAGTGGTAGGTCGCCAGATGATAACCCATACCTAACCCACAAACTACTCATACCCATGCTATTGCCTAAAGGAAGATAAGATAATGTTGGCATCCAGTACAAGAATAGTGAATAGTCGGACTATTCTCACATTAGGTGAGTGAGCTCACCCAGTATAAGAATAGTAAACTATTTCTCTGTTCTTGCACTATGTTTTCATGGTTGCAGTAGCAGAGTGCTTGAGAGCAGATGCTGACAGAGCAGCAGATGAGGGACTCTTCACACTTCCAGAAGCACGCCATCCAGCTTTACTGGTCCTCTTAGTGGCAGATGTTTGTACAGTCAGTACAGGATGGTAATCTGACTATTCTCGCACACAGAGTGTACATGAAGAGAGTATTGTCTTCATCACTATTCTTGTACTGTAAGGAAGACACAATAATGTTTGTATGCAGTACAAGACTAGTGAATAATCTGACTATTCTCATACTGAGCGAGTCAGCTTGGCTAGACAGCCTCACAAATCCATTCAATATATCTTTGCCATTTGAAATACTTCTTGCCACAATTTTGGCCTGGCGTTCTGCAAATGGCTCTAAAGGGGCCAAGTTAATCAGACCATATTAGATTATTATGTCACAATAAATTTGCCTTCATATGGTCTGATTGTCTAATTACATCATGCTTAATTCGACCAAACAAGACATTAGCGCAGATCGCGAGAACTTTGGTTCATTTCCTCTTCTTCATAATGGACAACCTCAAAAGCAAGACAACTGAGCTAGTGGCAGCTCTGACTAGGAGGGTTGGAGAGATCATGGGCAATTCATCTGAACTAGGTGTCCTTCAAGATGGTAGAGTTGAAACTGAATTACTGCATAAAGCTAGGTAACTATGGTTTAGTATTGATTGTAGCCGACTATTAATTAATGAGGGAATCAAGGATGAGAATAGCAGTACAGCTTCAGCAGTGCTTGGAATCACCGGCTGATAATTCAACCTTCAATGATGGGTCAATTTCAGAATATGAAATCACCCGGGCCGCCCTGACCATTGCACATGCCATGGTCAACCCCAGTGAGTGAAGAGAAATTTATGGCTGTATATGAATTTACATGCTGAACTACAGTCAATATTGATTGGGATGTGGACCGGTATGCTGATAAGGTCAAATTGTCACCACCAAATCTGGATGGGTTGCCATCTGCTGAAACGGATAGACTGAAGAAGTTCTTCCCTGAAGTAGTGCTTGGCAAAATTTCGGTTCCAACAACAGTTATAGACAGGCACGGAAAATTTTTAGTGGTTTACCTCCCTAATATTTTGACACCTTCTCGCCTAGTATGTTTCTGGTTTGGGATTCCCCTTCAAGGCTAATTAATTAATAATCAGGAGCATGTCAACCACATCACTGTTGGCTTAAGGGATACTCTTCTCAAATCCCTTAAAAATAAGAACACTTGGAGGGATGAGGGCTATATGGTCCCAGATGGTGGGGGGGAGTTTGGGGCTGGTAGAATAACAGTGGTTCCTGCATACTTCATGCAAAGACAAGAGGTATTGTATTTTTACCAAGTGTTTATTTTTAGTCTAATTTTAACTCTATTCTTAGCGACTAATGGATCCATTGGTGACATCAAAGTCTTATAGATCGAAGAAGGTCCAACAATGGATGGCAGCTTTGACAACATCAGAAGTTCTATGGAATGCTATAACTGCTGTGGTGGCGCCAGATCTTTTCCAAGCTGGCATTTCAGCATTTTGTGAGGTCATCAAGGAAGTGCGACGCCCCCCAAAAAAACCTACCCCAGTGGAATATTGGCCCTCAATCTTTTCAGGACTTGACATCATTGCTAATCGGGTCACATTTAGCCACAGAGATGCTGGTGGATCTCCTTCACTGTTAGATCTTCTTGTCAGTTTGGGAAGAAACCATCATGCAACATTGGCCTTGGAAGACCTCAAAGCAGAGCTTGATTATTCTCCTGGAACAATGGTTTATATCTCAGGAAGGGTGCTAGAACACTCTGTTGGACCCTGGCTTAATGGAGAAAGGTTCGTAATTGCCCACTTTATGAAGGATGCTGTGCACAACAGGGTGGGGGTGCCAAGGCCAGGTTTTCCCATGCGGAGCTTCTTTTTAGAGTTAGTAGGAAGGAGGCAGAAGGGTAAGAGGGAGAAAATGTGTAGAAAATAGTAATGGAACATCCCGAAGATATTTGCTGTTTTTTTGGGGGGGATTATGTAGCCATGCAAAAATTCATGTTGCACTCCGGTCATTGTGATTCACTCATAATCTAAATGAGCTCAAAAGGCACACAGAGGCACAATAGGCTCAGAGTAGCTCCATCTTCATCTGATACTCGTTCAACAAAGAGAAAACGGGGTGCTTACAAGTATACATATATATCATCAAAAACTCGAAGGGGAAAAAAATACGTGGAGAGAAGCCAATGCCTCAATTGTCTATGAAGACTCTGATAGCGAAACAGAGCCAGTCTCACCTTTGAAACGAAAACAACAACAACGTACTGAAGATTATTCTCTGGTGGAATATGACAGAGAGGTGTATGGTGATTTCGATATAGGAGGCTCCAATGATATCCAACGAAAAACCAAAGTGAGTTATTTTGACACCATTATCAACAATTTGCTAATATTGCAGACCCAAAATGATTTTCTTCAGCAATACTTGCCTTGTTGTGATGAATATCTTTCAGTGTTGTTGGAGTTGGAACAGCTGATCAACAATGGGAAATGTGAGGATTGTAGAGAAGAGGAGGGCTTTATTCGTTGTCTGTCCTGCTCAGGAGAGCACAGTTGGTGTCCCTCATGTGCTGTCAAACCCACCAGCACCATCCCTTCCACAACCTTCAACTTTGGAATGGCAAGTTCTACCAGTCTACTACTCTACAGGACCATGGATATATCATACATCTTGGCCATGGTGGACATTCTTGCCCCAATTTGTTGCAGCAGTCCAACCCCTCACCCTGGTCAGATCTCGGAGCAATGGAAGATGTGTTTGGACATGGAGAGGGGAATACTATTTATGACACTCAGTTAGAATTGTCCAACCTGGTGATTGTGCATTCCACTGGAGTTTATTCACACCGTGTATCCTGGTGTCAGTGTCCTGGTGCTGATAAGGACAGACACCTACATCTCTTAAAAGCGAGGTTATTTCCTGCCAGCATCACTCGCCCTCAATCTGCTTTCACCTTCGATGTCCTAGATCACTTCCTCATAGATGCTTTGGAGTGCAAGACTTCAGCCATGAGTTTCTATCAAAAGCTATGACATTTCACCAACAATGTTTTCCCTCATAAAATATCTGTGAGCAATTTCTGTATCATTGTACTTCTGACTTACATGATAAAAAGGATCGTTACCGTGAACTTATGCGGGTGTCCCGTATATGGAGGGATTTGATGAATAGAATATGGTTTGGGCATGAGACAGACAGATCTCCTGCACCAGGGGATCTAGCTCTTTATTGTCCAGCATGTCCCCAGCCTGGCATCAATTTACCCTCTTCTTGGAAGGATTCTTATGATGAGTAAGTTTCCTTATTAAAAAATTGCTAAACAAGCTAATTTTGGTGGATGTAGTTGGTTGGTTATGCAAAGATATGTTGTCGATGGAAATTTTACAGCACAACATATGAAGATGAAGACTCCGGAAGATAATGTTTCACTGGCAGATGGAAAGGGATACATGGTAACAAAAGAACCTTATGAAGCTCACATAACTGAATCTATCGAAAAGAATGAGGTAAGTTGTCATATTTCATGACACATTTCCTTGGAAAATAACATCTAAGATAATCTCAGAAATCATCTTGTAGCAATCACCGTGCTGTGAATGCAGCTAATGTTCAGAGAAGCAATCTAAGAGCTACCGGTGTTGGGGCAACAGCATGTGCTAGGCATGGATGTTTTGTTCCTCATTCTGTAGTAGACTTTCAGAAAGGAGAACGGTATGTAGTTACATCATTGTATTACCACCTTTGCTGACTATCTAGTCAGGCAAATGAACATGGACTATTCTATTTGCAATGCATTGAAATATCCATCAGAAAATATTGGCAGTGCACTCATAATCTATGATGTTGCATGCCAGTGGAGTGTCAACTTCCATGACCAGGTGGATCAGAGCTACCACCTATCTCTTCCTCAATCAATCAAAATATTGCCAGCAGTTGGCAAGTTTCATTTGAGTCTCATAAGCTACCATGTTTTGCTAGATACAGCCTCAATTTTATCACAGGAGCTGGTCATATTGATGGGGAAATCTTGGAGACCCTCTGGGCCCCATTTAACAAGATTTCCCCCACTGCGAGATCCATGACTCTCTCTCACAGAAAGGAAGTCTTGGATGACCATATGAGGGATTCTAATTGGAAGAAGCTTGTCGCAATTGGCAAGTGCCTTTACTTTCAAAATGTTAACTTTGACTAACATGACATTTAAATAGTTAAATCATTACTGAAAAAGTATCATCAAGCTGTACAGGGTGTTAACCACACTCAGGGTCCATATGAAGAATTAACAAATTCTCTCAATTCAAATGATGTCCAGAAATGGAAGAAGCAAGCTGAACTAGCAGCTCTTGATCATGGTGAGCTTCTTGACATCTATCAGCTTAAGATGGATAAAGGTAAGTTCGGTAAAATTGAATTTTGGTTGAGTCCTCATTTCAAATCATTAAAAGCTCCAACCATGGCTGAAATAAGGCTGAGGTTGACTGAAAATGAACTGTCTTCCCATGGTAGGACTGGGGCCATTTCGTGGTTGATCGAGGGTATCAATATAGAAAATACTCAGTTAGATATTCAAGTTCACAAAATATGATTGACTCAAATGATATTACTAGAGACACCCTGAGATCTTCTATAAGACAACAGTCAGACAATCCAACTGCTTCTCAGAGAATCATTATAGAAGAAAAAAGACAGAAACTCTTGTCTCGGATTCATAAATTCCACGAAACTGCGGTGGTTATAACAAATGGTATGGAATTAGAAGGGCGAGAGAGATTGCAACATGATGACCCTGAACTGTGCCTGGGGGAGGCTAAAGGACTTATTTTTTCAGGAATTGATGATATAGAGGAAGATGGTAATTTGGACCTCGGAGATGATGCTGACTCTCATCCAGAGGTTGCAGAACTTTGGATGCCGTCATGGGAGGCATCTGATGTCATCATGGATGATGTTATCATGGCATTACAGCAAGAAGAACTAGAGCTTCGAAAGGGTCAAGCAAATGACAGCTTGGAAAAGCTTCGTCAAGCTCTTGGCGACAGATCTGTGATATTTCGGGAGAAATCGCACTCCAACAAATCAGTCCATCATCAGGGTACTAGATCAACAAAGGAACTTCGAAAAATCACCTTGGCCATCAACAAACATGCTCGAGAATATCGCCGATCAAGGGCAGCAATGCAACGATTAGGGGCTGATTCTGATACATTGGCATCATATCAAGTCCTAAAGGCTGAGGACCTTACAGTGAGCAAAGAAGTCACTGAGGAAAATAGGCATGGTCAGGGTTCTGATAGGCTGGCTTGGTTTTGTAGAATCAACAGTGCAGAGGACAGCCAGAGAGCAAGTGGATGAATGAATGTGAGTTTTAATCTTATCTGATTTTTATTAAGGTACTGAGCTTATGTTCTCCATTCCTAGTTTATCGAGTGAATTGGTTGAAAGCAAAAGCATGATATGACCATTGGAGCGAAGAGTTGAAGTTAGTACAGCATGAAATGTGTTGGACAGTACAGTGGTTTCAGAACCAGGAGTCGGAGTGGAGAGCAAGGGCAGATGAAAGCATCAAGAATGGGCATAGGGCATATGCTGAAAAGCAGGCTTCCATGTGGGCTGAGTTTGCAGCTGAGGGCATAAAGAGTTTTGAGGGAAAATGGAGCATGACAAGTTGATATTGAAGATGGCTTCATAATGTAATTACTTGACTTCTAAACATACCAGATGATGTACAGCCAGCCCTATATTACAGGCTGCAACAGCAGGCTGGCCGATGTGGGATGAGTGGCTGGCTGCTGTATACAGACTGCACAGCCTGTCCGGCCGACTGGAGTATGGGTGCCATATATGCCGGCTGGCCCAGAGTTACAGGCTGCAACAGCAGGCTGGCCCAAATGGAATATGACATCATATGAATAGTTGTCCACCTCATACAGACTGCACAGCCTGTCCGGCCGACTGGAGTATGGGTGTCACATATGCCGGCCAGCCCAGAGGTACAGGCTGCAATAGCAGGCTGGCCCAAATGGAATATGACATCATATGAATAGTTGTCCACCTCATACAGACTGCACAGCCTGTCCGGCCGACTAGAGTATGGGTGCCACATATGCCGGCCAGCCCAGAGGTACAGGCTGCAATAGCAGGCTGGCCCAAATGGAATATGACATCATATGAATAGTTGTCCACCTCATACAGACTGCACAGCCTATCCGGCCGACTGGAGTATGGGTGCCACATATGCTGGCCAGCCCAGAGGTACAGGCTGCAATAACACGCTGGCCCAAATGGAATATGGTATCATATGAACAGTTGTCCACCTCATATAGACTGCACAGCCTGTCCAGCCGACTGGGGTATGGGTGCCATGTATGCTGGCCGGCCCAGAGGTACAGGCTGCAATAGCAGGCTGGCCCAAATAGAATATGGCACCACATGACTGGTTGTCCACCTCATACAGACTGCACAGCCTGTCTGGCCGACTGGGGAATGGCTGGCCCAGCACATCAGGCTGCAATATAAGCAATAAAACTATTGCAATGTTGGCATGATAAAGCTGTGGTTGATGTAGCATTCATGTAAGCAGTCCAGATTAAAAATAGCCATGACCATGTACAAAACAAGTTTGGTGCATGTCACTATCCAGGAGGCTGAGGTATAGGTGAAAGCCAGGCTGGCTGGCCCAGTATTACACACTGCACAGCTTATCCAGCCAGCTGGGGTATACCACACAGCTAGGCCAGCCAGCCCAGTATTACAGAATATAACAACAGGCTGGCCCAGCCAGACTTGGCTGGGGTATAGGTAAAAGCCAAGTTGGCCAGCCCAGTATCACATATTGCACAACCTGTCCGGCCAGTGTAGGAATAGGACACAGCCAGGGCAGCCAACCCAGTATTACAGGGTGCAATAACAAGCTGGCCTATAAGGAATCTCACAACTAGTCTCCTCTAGTAGAGTAAGTCTGATTATCTACTGTTCAAGCCTCACTCATTTCAGATGCTCACCTTCCATATCTATAAGCGAGAGAAAGTGGATTGTTTCTGTGGTGAATACATCATTTTACAGAAACAATCCACTTTCTTTCGCTCATAGATATAGAAAACAACAGGCTGGTCGAGCCTATGTATTTCACCTTCTATATCTATAAGCGAGAGAAAGTAAATTGTTTCTGTTGTGAGCACATCATTTTCATGGCAATGATATACAAGCACCAGAAACAATCCACTTTCTCTCGCTTATAGATATAGAAGGTGAGCATCTGAAATAAGCATCATGAAAATGATGTGCTTACTACAGAAACCATTCATTTTCTTTCACTCATAGACATAAAAGGTGTTGCAGCCTAGAATACTAGGTCGGCCACCCTGGCTGTGGACTATTTCCATGCCGGCCGGACAGGTTGTGCAATATGTAATACTAGGCTGGCTGGCCTGGCTTTCACCTATACCTCAGCTTGCTGAAGAGTGACATGCACCAAACTTGTTTTGTGCATGGTCATGACTACTTTTAAGCTAGACTGCTTACATGAATGCTACATCAACTACAGCTTCATCATATCAGCAAGTCTGATAAGATTAGCCAAGTTTGGCTAGGCCAGCCTGTTGTAACAGCCTGTAATACTGGGCTGGCTGGCCTAGCTATGTGGTATACCCCAGCTGGCTGCACATAATATAGTAACTTATACCCATCTCAGACGGACAGCCCAGAGTGACAATGTACCTATAGAGACAGGCCATCCCATGTGGGCCCATGGCAATAATTGTACCATGGTAGACGAGTGGGCCGAGTGAATGTGTGTACCCGAGACAAAGGGATGGGCCGAGGGTATATAGTATAGACAGTGATATAGAAATGTACTAGTATATAGGACATGATGAATGGTGAATCAGGTTTACAAATTACAATAGAGACGGGTGGGCTGGACAAATGTGTGTACCCAAGGTAAACAGATGGGCCGGGGGTATCCAGTTCACAATGGAGACGGGTGGGCCGGACAAATGTGTGTACCCAAGGCAAACAGATGGGCCGGGTATAGTGGGTCTGGTTCATCTAGCATCAGGTGAATGGATCATCCGATAGGTATATTATCAGGTAGGTATATGGTCCGGTAGGTATATATAACATACTACTGGCCGGTGCGATTTTAGGGGTGGTTTGGTTGTGTCAATCAGTTCATATTTGAGTGAGATATGGGCAATACAAAAGTCTGTGCTAATTGACCGGGCAGGTGGATATCAGGTTGGATTGACCGGCTCAGGTGAACCAGTCCATATGCCACATTATACTACCTGCCGGTGCAATTTCAGGGGTGGTTTGGTTGTGTCAATCAGTTCATATGTCATTGAGATAATGTCAATACAAAATTTGGTGCTAATTGACCGGGCAGGTGGATATCAGGTTGGATTGACCGGTTCAAGTGAACCGGTCCATATGCCCCATATACTACCGGCCGGTGCAATTTCAGGGGTGGTTTGGTTGTGTCAATTGGTTCATATTTCATTGAGATACGGTCAATACAAAATTTGGTGCTAATTGACCGGGCAGGTGGATATCAGGTTGGATTGACTGGTTCAAGTGGACCGGTCCATATGCCCCAATATACCACCGGCCGGTGCAATTTCAGGGGTGGTTTGCTTGTGTCAATCGGTCAATATTTGATTGAGATACGGGCAATACAAAAGTCTGTGCTAATTGACCGGGCAGGTGGATATTGATTTGAATCAACCAGTTCAAGTGAACCGGTCCATACGCCCCAATATACTACCGGCCGGTGCAAGTTCAGGGGTGGTTTGTTTGTGTCAATCAGTTCATATTTCATTGAGATACGGGCAATACAAAAGTCTGTCCTAATTGGCCAGGCAGGTGGATATCAGGTTGGATTGACCAGTTCAAGTTGACCGGTCTATATGCCCTAACATACTACCGGCCGGCGCTATTTCAGGGATAGTTTGGTTGTGTCAATCGGTTGATATTTGATTGAGATACGGGCAATACAAAAGTCTGTGCTAATTGATCAGGTTGGTGGATATTGATTTGAATCGACCGGTTCAAGTGGACCGGTCCATATGCCCCAATATACTACCGGCCGGTGCAATTTCAGGGGTGGTTTGCTTGTGTCAATCGGTTCATATTTGATGGAGATACGGGCAATACAAAAGTCTGTGCTAATTGACCGGGCAGGTGGATATCAGGTTGGAGTGATCGGCTCAGGTGGACCGGTCCATATGCCACATTATACTACCGGCCAGTACAATTTCAGCGGTGGTTTGGCTGTGTCAATCGGTTCATATTTCATTGAGATAATGTCAATACAAAATTTGGTGCTAATTGACCGGGCAGGTAAATATCAGGTTGGATTGACCAGTTCAAGTGAACCGGTCCAATGCCCCAATATACTACCGGTCGGTGCAATGTCAGGGGTGGTTTGCTTGTGTCAATTGGTCAATATTTGATTTAGATATGGGCATTACAAAAGTCTGTGCTAATTGACTGGGCTGGGTGAATATCAGGTTGCATTGACCGGTTCAAGTGGACCGGTCCATATGCCACATTATACTACCGGCCGGTGCGAGTTCAGGGGTGGTTTGGGTGTGTCAATTGGTTCATATTTTATTGAGATAATGTCAATACAAAAGTCTGTGCTAATTGACCGGGCAGGTGGATATCAGGTTGGATTGACCGGTTCAAGTGGACCGGTCCATATGCCCCAATATACTACCGGCCGGTGCAATTTCAGGGGTGGTTTGGTTGTGTCAATCGGTCAATATTTGATTGAGATACCGGCAATACAAAATTTGGTGCTAATTGACCGGGCAGGTGGATATCAGGTTGGATTCACCAGTTCAAGTTGACTGGTCTATATGCCCTAACATACTACTGGCCGGTACAAATTCAGGGGTGGTTTGCCTGTGTCAATCAGTTCATTTTTGATTGACATACAGGCACAAACATATTGCATATTACATACAAATGTAACTGATATGGAGCCCCCAACACTACCAAGGATGTTATTGGTGATCAGATACTTAGGATATGTCCTATATATGTCCCTAATTATGGTCCTGAAGTTTTGGAAAAATCCCTGAAGTATTTAATGCAAGATAAGGAACATAGGCTTGACATAAGACAATTGACCCCTGTCACTGAAAGTCACTGCTATATCATACAGGTCGAAGATTTTATGAAAAAATGTAGTAGTATATATAATAGACTACCTAATGAACCTACACTACACATTTCCCTGCAGGTAGAGTGTTTTTAGACAAGTGTGGTGAAGAAGTATTAGGATTGGTGAGTAAATGTCTGACTACTACATGTACACCAAACTGGTGAGTTTTGATGTTGTGGGCTTTGGGGGTTTCCCACACTCTATTTCAGAGGTATTTCACTGCCCTAGCTCTCAACTGTTAGTGGATCCTTCTAGAAATCTAAGACCATAATGTTGACCATGCTTAGAATATATTGCAAGCATCTGATTACTAGATCTTGTCCCTTGTCAAATGTAGGCCCCTTATCAGTAGACATACCCTCTTTGCCTTAGATAACAATGTTATGCCATATTTCTAACTGATCCTTGGGATGAGAAGTAGGTATATATGTAGTAAAGATAATATATGAGTAGCCTGGATCATTTACACAATGGTAAAGTAGGGGAAAACACCAAAAATGCAAAAACTATGATCTTAGAGGTTTGAGCCTGTATAGAAGATTCCTGTAGGTGTCATGATGTGCTAACCTGGTGGACATACATCTAGGAATGGTCCTTATATCTTCCTGCAGCTGTGTTCCTGCAGGATAACTTTTCGCAGAGGATGAACCACCAGGAGAAGGTGGGTACACAGGATCACAAGGTCTTGTCCTGTGACCCCAAGCTCCTAAGACATTGTTTCTATGTTAGAATAGATGTTGGGGACAGTATTCACAAGGAAATATACCTAGAGATACAAATATGCAAACCTATTTTATGTTTTCAACCGGTCCCAAAATACCAGTTGCAAAGTGGCATATCCTCTGAATTTGGGACTTTCTTTTGTAAGGCTTATAACCTTGTGAAATCTTAACCATTTGCATGATCAGACCACCAGCAGAATTGTCTGATTAAGTACTACATTGCCACAAGAAACCGGTCGCAAAAATATCGGTGGCAAAGCTGATACAACATATCCTCTTCTGAATTGATGACTCTCTTGCAAGGCTCTTAACTTTGTCAAATCTTAACCATTTTACATGATCAGACCACCGGTGGAATCACCTGATCAAGTACTACATTACCACAAGCAACTGGTTGCAAAAATACCGGTTGCAAAATACTGGTTGCAAAGCTGATGGTCAGGTAGTTTGAAGGTCCAGAGGCCTGGTGGAAATATGGATGAGTCCACTTCAACTGGTCAATTTCAACTGATATCCACCTGCCCGGTCAATTAGCACAGACTTGTGTATTGACTGTATCTTAATCAAAAATGAACCGATTGACACAAGCAAACCACCCCTGAAATTGCACCAGCCGGTAGTATGTTGGGGCATATAGACTGGTCCACTTGAACCAGTCAAGTCAAATCAATATCCACCTGCCTGATCAATGAGCACAGACTTTTGTATTGACCATATCTCAATGAAATATGAACCGATTGACACAACCAAACCACCCCTGAGATCGCACCGGCCGGTAGTATAATGTAGCATATAGACTGGTCCACTTGAACCGGTCAATCCAACCTGATATTCACCTGCCTGGTCAATTAGCACCAAATTTGTATTGCCTGTATCTCAATCAAATATTGACCGATTGACACAAGCAAACCACCCCTGAAATTGCACCGGCCGGTGGTATATTGGGGCATATGGACCGGTCCACTTGAACCAGTCAATCCAACCTGATATCCACCTGCCCGGTCAATTAGCACCAAATTTTGTATTGACCGTATCTCAATGAAATATGAACCAATTGACACAACCAAACCACCCCTGAAATTGCACCGGCCGGTAGTATATGGGGCATATGGACCGGTTCACTTGAACCGGTCAATCCAACCTGATATCCACCTGCCCGGTCAATTAGCACCAAATTTTGTATTGACATTATCTCAATGACATATGAACTGATTGACACAACCAAACCACCCCTGAAATTGCACCGGCAGGTAGTATAATGTGGCATATGGACTGGTTCACCTGAGCCGGTCAATCCAACCTGATATCCACCTGCCCGGTCAATTAGCACAGACTTTTGTATTGCCCATATCTCACTCAAATATGAACTGATTGACACAACCAAACCACCCCTAAAATCGCACCGGCCAGTAGTATGTTATATATACCTACCGGACCATATACCTACCTGATAATATACCTATCGGATGATCCATTCACCTGATGCTAGATGAACCAGACCCACTATACCCGGCCCATCTGTTTGCCTTGGGTACACACATTTGTCCGGCCCACCCGTCTCCATTGTGAACTGGATACCCCCGGCCCATCTGTTTACCTTGGGTACACACATTTGTCCAGCCCACCCGTCTCTATTGTAATTTGTAAACCTGATTCACCATTCATCATGTCCTATATACTAGTACATTTCTATATCACTGTCTATACTATATACCCTCGGCCCATCCCTTTGTCTCGGGTACACACATTCACTCGGCCCACTCGTCTACCATGGTACAATTATTGCCATGGGCCCACATGGGATGGCCTGTCTCTATAGGTACATTGTCACTCTGGGCTGTCCGTCTGAGACGGGTGAAATTCACTGAATGGGCTCCTGGCTAGACTGGCTGGCCTAGCTATGTGGTATACCCTAGCTGGCTGGACAAGCTGTGCAGTATGTAATACGGGCTGGCTGGCCTGGCTTTTGAATGCTACATCAACTACAGCTTCATCATGCCAATATTACAATAGTTTTATTGCTTATATTGCAGCCTGATGTGCTGGGCCAGCCATTCCCCAGTCGGCCAGACAGGCTGTGCAGTCTGTATGAGGTGGACAACCAGTCATGTGGTGCCATATTCTATTTGGGCCAGCCTGCTATTGCAGCCTGTACCTCTGGGCCGGCCGGCATACATGGCACCCATACCCCAGTTGGCTGGACAGGCTGTGCAGTCTGTTCACAGTGGTGATGTAATACTGGGCCGGCCGGCCTGGCTTTCACCTATACCCCAGCTTGCTAGACAGTGACATACACCAAACTTGTTTTGTGCATGGTTGTGGCTACTTTTAAGCCTTAATGTTCCTCACTTTGAATCTTTTTGGACTGCTTACTTGAATGCTACATCAACCACAGCTCAATCACAGTTTGATTATCCCAACATTGCAATGGTTTTGTTGCTTATATTGCAGCCTGATATGCTGGTCCAGCTGACTAAAGCATAGATCACAGCCAGGGCGGCTGGCCCAGGACTGCAGGCTGGTCTATGTAAGCTGTTCACCTCACACAGATTGCATGGTATGTCTGGCCAACTAAAGCATAGATCACCACCAGGGCGGCCGGCCCAGGAATGCAGGCTGCAAACACATGTTACCCCATGTGGGATGGAGCATCATGGGCAGTTGGTTTATGACTTTATTTCACTCATGGATATAGAAGACAGGCATCTAAGAGTATGGGGTAGACTGGCACAGTGTATCACATCATTAAGAAGCTCATTGAAAACTCCATTTCACCAAAATTGTAGCAGGAAGCAGCAATGCACAGGAAATCTTTCTTGACTGCAGCCTCAAAGTGATATTAAGTGCATTTTCTATATACTACAGGAAAGCAGGCCTAATGCACCATAGGGTTGAAGTAGGCAGGCAGGCCATGTCATACACACAGGACAGGATAAGCTTAGATATTGGCCAAAATACAATGTCCAGCTGGCCAACACCCCCCCTCAAAAAAAACACAGATGCAGCAGGCTTCATTATCATATGGGAGAAGAAGGTCGGCCGGCCAGGGCATACACACTGCCCAAGGAGGCTGGCCCATTTGCTCAAATGCATTGTTCAGCCAGCCGACACCATCCTACAGACTGCAGGTGCAGCAGACCTGATGCACCATGTGGCAGAAAGAGGCCATCCAGCCAGGGTATACACACTGCCCAAGGAGGCTGGCCCATTTGCTCAAATGCATTGTTCAGCTGGCCGACACCTTCCTACAGACTGCAGATGCAGTAGACCATCTCCTGCAATGGTTCTGCACCATCAGCCTATACAGGTTGTGCAAAGATGTCATTCTTTGGATGAGACATTGGCCTACCAGGGTTCTGCATGACCGGCCTACACAGGTAGTGCATAGGCCGGCCGGTGTCCTGTCCATCAGGTTTTGCAGGCCAATGTACATGTCCTATCAATAGGTTCTGCAGTAGAAGTGACTGAAGGGTCTGGCTGAGGATCATTTTTTGAAGTCTATCCACCTGGAAATACTAAAATGAGAACATATTTTGTATTTTCTCATATATATGCTATATCTATTGATGCAGAAGGCTCCAGGAGGTAAAATAAAGATGGGAATCTCTTCATGTATACTCATAAACATGTTCTGAATAACCTGGGACACTTCCCTACCATAGGGGCAAAAATGCGAAAGTATTCTGTATCCTATTATATGTTAAATGGTCTCTGGAGGAGGAGCAGGTACATAAATGAGCAAAAAAAGCAGTCTATTATATTATATTATACATATATATTACAAAATACTACTTATATATGAAGGGGGACCTGTTGTGGTGTAGTGGTGAAGCTGCAGTGAGGTGGGGAGGGTGTGGGAATAATTGATATTGTGGAGATTCCAAAAATGGTCGATGTTTTGGGCATTGTGGGGTAATTCCCACGCTGTGGGGCTAAAAATGCGGTGTGGCAATATTGTGGGAAGTCCTGACGAGCCAAATAGGAGTGAATTTCTGCTTTTAAAAGCCAGGATAACTATAGTAAAGTATGTATCACAATTTATGGATCATTAATCATATTGATGTATCTTTCTGCCATCATATGGTGACCCGATAATGCACCAGTACTAGCATTGGCTATTATAATTAATAGCCTACAAAAGCTACCATATAGGCTACACTAGTACTATGAGCCCAGTCGTCAAGATCAGGCACAATAATAACTATGGGCCCATCCATGTATTACCTCTACAATATGCCCATGGGCCCACATGGGATGGCCCATATAGTATGGGTCATTGTCACTCTGGGCTGTCCGTTGTGTTAGGGGGTTTGGCATAAGGGACTTCTGAGGGTCTGTCCAAGGTGTCAGGGGTCCTGCCCGAGCCTCGAGGTCCATAGGTACATATAGCTAGAGCATGTCAGTAGTCATCTTTTGCCCATTCCAGTTGTCCTGTTCCTTCTGTCTGGTCTGAGTGCCACCTATCCACCGTATAGTACGGGTATGATTCACTGCAGTATGTGGCTTGCTATCATAGTTGATGCATCATCATGACGGTATAGCCTGTCTTCGGAGAACGTGGAAGATGATTGCCGTGATGATGCTCAAGGCAAATGGATGATACCTTGTAGTGCTGCCGCGGTCCGGTTCTGAACCATGGTTCGAACCTGACCAATGGTCAGGTTCATCCATGGTTCAGTCCACGGTTCTCCATTTTGGCTGGACCGAACCAAAATGAGATTCACGGTTCGCTGTTCCTGGGATGGTTCGGTCATGGGTTCGGACCTTCCCGAACTGTTCTGAACTGCGAACCGAAACTTCGTCGATATCAATGAGTGACTTCCCTTCCACACTCATGGGTACTTCGACTTCTGGGATCCTTGACATCTGCATGAACTTCCAATTCTGTCCGGACATTTGCATTTCATGCTCCCAGTTGTCCAATCTGTGCTCCCGGTTGTCCAATCAAGCTCAAGGTACGAATTAACTGTCAATCAAGCTAATAAACTAACTGATATATAACTTTGATATATTTTCCAGGATTCTCCAATGCACATGGCGGAGACTGGCTGTTTGTTCTGTCCTCAAATAAAAAGAGCAATCCCCACCAGGTGAGTCGTATCTCCTCTCACACAATGTTAGAATCTGATGCATGTGCTCTCAACGCTGATGGTTCTCTTAAGGATGCCAAGGATATCGTGTTTTACAATGATCCTGACGACACCATCCCACTTTGCACTCAATCCTCTTCCGAGTCTGCCCCCACAGATGCCTTCTCAGTGTTACTGAGGGCTGGATGCAAACCAGCACCACTGACTGCAGGTGCTCAACGCTCAATTTGCACCTCTAAGCCCTCTGCCCACCTCCGCGATGCTGATAATGCCTGTTCTCACCAAGCATCCAGCTCGTTGACAAACCACAAACGTGCACGTGCCTTATCCAGTACTACTACGGAGCCACTAGTCACAAAAAAGGTTGTGTTACAACTTGCAGCTCCATTATCTGATGATGACGACTCTCATGTCCCTGGTGCTGACACGGATTGTGATACTGATACTAATGATGCACCTGCTGAAGACCAACCTGAAGACAAAGAGGAGCCTGAAGATGCAATCGCCCGAAACACGCTGTCAAAGAGTGAGCGTAGTGCTGATGTTCGCACTATCTTCACTCGCCATGACAAAGAGTGGGTATGCAAACCGTGCAAGTACATATTTAGCTCTACATGTGTGGTACTTGCTAATGTTTCCTAGGGATGCTGGTGAACCCAAAAGCAAGTACACCTTTCGAGGTGGTATCTCCACACTATGCACTCGTATTTGTCGGTATGTTCATCTCTTCAGTCTCTCAAATGAATTTTTACTGATATCTATAGTCAAAAAAATCATTTCCAACTGTACAAGACACACTGTGAAGCTGCAGGCATCACAATGCACCCTCGAGCGGTTCCCACTGGCGAAGCTCAATGTCTGTGAGTTACACTCGCACATCATGTATTGTATCATTGCTGATTCATACGTAGTTCAAGGCAATCCACCCTCAACAGCAACCTCGTTCCAAAACCACCCATGTTTAGCAAGGCTGGGCTGCTCGAGTATATAATGGAGCTTATCGTCACTGAAGATGAGGCCTTACAGCTCATTGTAACACTCAGGCTGGCGCTGGACACGTATCTGGTGATAAACATGTTTTATATTCCTCGACACACTTCCGACCTTCCGAAAGTTTTGCACGCCTGTCCGAGTCGTCCGAAGGTCGTCTGTCCATTTCTGAGGCCTTTTCTAGCTTTTCCGATCCTCCGTACCATGTCCTGTCCTTGTCCGTTTGACTTTGCTGGTGCGTTTTCCATTTGATTATCTGTTATTGATTATGTCTAGGGGCACATACGTCGAAAACCCTTGCTAATATGTATAGATACGCTCCTCGTGCATTATTACATGTATATCTTCGTAGCAGCTCACCTTGAGTCTTATTACATTCGGATGTCTTATCTCGCTACAGTTTTCGCCTACGCAGATTCCAGACTTTCACGTCGTAGGATATATTCTGGCTCGCTAGGTACTCGCAGGACACTTCACTTCCCTTGCTTCGAGTCATAGTTAGTAGTTGTCACTTCTGGGTTTTAGTACTTCGCAATCGATCTTTGTTCATTCGGAACGATTGTTTGGCCTCACTGCTGCCATTTTACTATTGAAATCCTTAAGTCTTCCGACGGACTTCGCTAGTTACACTACGCAAAGTTCTATACTTCGATAACTGCCATACTACTTTACCAGAAAACCTTGCCGTTTCATTGGAAGCTCGCCAGAAGCTTCGCGCAACCTCAGACCTTCGTTTCTAGACGTCAGACCTATACCGGATGCTTCGGACAATTCATCAGATACTTCGGACTATTCTTCGGATCTCTGAACGTACTAGAGGTATACCTCTCTTCTCTCACCTTTGATCTTAACAAGATATCCCTTGCATTTTATATCAAGAGATAATCCTACAGGCAGTCCCTTGGGACGAACATCTCACTCGCACTTTGGAGTCTTAAGGTAACACCCTTAGTATAAGCCCACTAGGAATCAACTCTTTACATCGTCAACAAACCAGTGTTCCGCAGGTTGCTCTCCTATGTCCGCCCTGCCCTTGTTGAAGGTGATATCCCTCACCACACTAAGCTTACCGAGAGCATCAAAGCCCATGCACTAACTGTAGTCGATGCCATTCGTGAACATCTTGCGAAGGTGGACAGTCAGGTCTCGATGACTTTCAACTCCTGGACTTCTATCATTGGTGACCCTTTCTTCAGCATTACTGGTCATTATATCTGGAGCCCGGATGACAAACCCCAGCAATGGGAATTATGCCGTGAGCAACTTAGTTTTGACCACATCGAGGGCAATCATAGTGGCCAGAATACTGTGCGCTTAATTGTTGATGCCATTGACACATATAAACTACAAGATAAGGTAAAGTTTAGTCTACATATCCATGCTGAAACTGATTAGTAGTTATAGGTTGAGTGGATGACCTCTGATAACACCACCAACAATGACACTGCCATGAAAGAAGTTGGACGTCAGATCGATCCTGATGGTACCCAATGGGCACCTGATGCGCATCGCATCAGGTGCCAAGAACATGTTCTGAATCTCGCTGCTCGACACTTTGTTGATGGAGTTTCGCCCACTCCGCAAGCAGCTCTCGTGAAAAAGATCTGTCAGGCAGTTGATGATGGCAATGATGCTGAACTTGACACTTTGACTCAAGAGCTTGCTTCCATGGAGGTTGATAATGACGATAATGACGGTACCTCGTTTGATGCTGGTGATTCACTTGGTAAAGCTCTCACACTCATTGAGCAGGTATGTCCTCTCGTCATTAGCCTATACTTGTTGATAATGAAGATGTTCAGATCCAAAAGTCGCCTCAAGCTCGCGCATTTTTCCAAAAGGCCTGCCAGGAGGAGAATGTCCCTCAACTGGAGTTGTTGCAGTGGGTCAGAACTCACTGGGCTTCATTATACAAATGTCTGGATCGCATGTTAATCTTACGTCGTGTGAGTTTTTTCCTTCAATGTTTGAAAAAGGTCTGATGTGTATATTCAAATAGGCTGTGAATCGTTTTACGAACCTCGCGGATGAAAGCAAAGAAGTGCTGACTCTTCGCAACAAGTCTTACAATGACTTTAAGCTTGACCGGGCTGATTGGAAACACCTTACACTCGTTCATCAAGTCCTCAAGGAACCAGCAACTGCTCAGCAATCATTCTCGTCAGCAAAGCATCCGACTGCATGGCGCACAATCCCTATGTTGGAGTGCCTCGCCGATCTATGGAGATCTATGGCAGCTGATGTGCAATATGCACCAATCGCTGATGCAATTCAGCAGGGCCTCAAGAACGTCGACAAGTACTTCAAGAAATCAAGTGAATCTGATGTTTATTTCATTTGTCTTGGTGAGTATTTATTTTTCTATGACTCATGCATATCTAATATAATTTAAGTTCTCGATCCGAACTATAAGCTCACATACATCGAAGGTCGGTGGCACGCTCGAGAGGTTGCAACTGGCAGGGCTCGCTTGGAGGCTGTGGTAAGTACTTGTCTACACTGTTGGTTCTTTCTTTTGATTTCATTTTCAGTTTGATGACTATTATACGCCGCCGAGTCCTACTAACGACCAATCTGCTCCACTGATGAGACCCGCACACACACACTATGGTGATGATTGGATGTGTGAGGCTATCAAGACACGTCAAACGAGGGACCATCTCACTCACAATCCCCAGCAAGAGCTCACCGCTTACTTGTCTTCGGCGTTAGAGTACAATAATGACATTGTTGTCTGGTGGGGGTAAGCAAATTTTTTGACTCATTTTCTCGCTACTTAACCATCTCTTAGCTTCACTCGCTACAGTACCCTACACTTGCACGCATCGCACGAGACTACTTACCCATTCAAGGCAGCGCTGTTCCATCCAAACAAGTGTTCTCAAGTGGAGGAATCACTTCAACTGTGCGACGCAACGCACTTGCAACCTCCACATTCAGCGCACTGCAACTGTTGAAGGGAGCATATAGGAATGGGCACCTTTCTGCTGCAGCAGAGGCTGAGGGACATGCAGCTTCATTGGATATGTAGTATGTAGCTATCAGTACAAGTACTTCGATTGTTTTTTTTCGCTAGCTGCAAAAAAATTTGGGTCCGGTTCGTGTTTGAACCAGAAAAAAAACCGAACCTGACCGCTGCGAACTGTTCGCAAAGGTTCGGTTTAAGGTTCATCGATAAAGGTAGAACTGGACCTTGGTCCGGTTCTTGGTTCTCATCAAACTGCCTCTGAACCGGACCGAACCGGACTGCGGCAGCACTAATACCTTGTTATGCAGGTAACACGTTCTGATGCAACCGGAGCTGCAACTCTCGCGACCACACGAAGATAAGATTATATGCTCAATGCTGCAGTTTGTGATATGACACAATCATCATTTCCCATATTAATGTCTTTGCTAGTGTCCACAGGATGCTGCATTGCCTGGATCGCACATCTTATAAATGACCACAGCTAAGCGAACTATTGCCATCAACCAGTATGACAGCTTTGCAAGTGTCTCAAGCTGACGTGCTCTTGTGATAAAAGGTGAGTACAACTTCTGTAATCAAGGCAATCCTGTATCACCAATGTCTCGTCCCAGTACTATTATGGTATGGGTGTTGTTCATTAAATCAATTGCTTTCATTGATCTATGTTTCTTATTCTGATAGTTGCATTAACATCGCTTTGGGTGAGTTATAGAATCTATCTCATGACCTTGCAATGATTTATTGTTTTCTTTAACATCAAGACATACAACTGCATACTTTGCATGTCGGACTCGGCAAGTGGAAATTTGCTTGAACGCCCTAGTATATACTCTGAACTATAGTTGACACAGGTTGCTTTTATTCTCGATTCTCGGCACGGGCTTGGCACGCTGTTGTATCTCAAATGCAGCATCACTCCATTTATCTTCATGCTACTGAATATGATTGGTGAGCATCAGATTTGCATCTCCATATCGTCCTCAAGGTGTAATGTGTCCATGTTCTGCAGTGACTTTTCTGCCTCGTGGTTCATCCACTGTATGGTCAGATATTGCAAACATGTGAATTTAACTCATATCCTCATCATAGCTTTGTCGCTGGATATATATAGCAAATATATGTGGGTCTAATGATGGTTTACCTCAATGCATGCTGACTCTGCGTCTAACACCTCATTAGGTGTGGGGTTTCTGTTGATGGTTGACGCTGAGTGTGGGTTCATCGATCGAATTAGTTGTTACTGATTATGTGTTCTAACATCTGCATACATCTCTAATGGTTCAGGCATCTTCATACTTAGAACAATTGCAGTATGGGAACGGGAGAGAAGGTTTATGGTGTTCAAAATCATCAATATGATTGTGAGTCCCATCCCAGCAGGCTGTCGCCGACTCTTAGAATGATATGTCTGACTCATCCTCTGCAGGCCGTTTTACTCCCGATTGACATCTGCTTCTTTCAAGATATTGTCCCATCAATGGGTGGGTAGATCTTTCAGAACATTCACTTGCTCAGCTCGCGACCTCTAATCTATTGATAAAGGAGAATGCTCAATCCCTGGGGGTATTATATATCTTGATATGAAGGCAAGGTCTTCAGTGATTGCCATGTACTGCTTGCTAGCTTTTGGTGAGTTTGGTCGGTATTAGGAGCTGCTACTTGAACATGAATTCAAACTGACTACACGCCCTTGCATCCACGTTCTTTCAGAATTATTGGCATTGGTGCTATATCGCGGCTTCGAGAGTCATGGTGGCTGGAAGATCAAAACCCGTCTTATGCGTGGTCTCATGTGACATAATTTATTGTACTTTAGCTGCAGCTTTGGTTCATGCCCAGATCATTCTTGGATGCATACTTACTTGCTAAATGGCACAGCTTTCTCTCTTGGTGTCATCCTCGCCACAATCTTCCTTCCGGTGAGTCACTGCACGCTGAAAGCCGCCCCATTGATGCGAGATGTAGTTTTCAGTCAGACACATGATTGCAGAGTTCGTTCAATCTTGCTTGGAGGAAGCGGTAGTTATTAATTGGACAGCAGGACTCAGGTCGTTGCTCTATCTCTCTTGGTCACACAAATGCACAGGGACTTCTGGAATTCGGATCGTGTTTCTTCTGGTAACAATGGAGTGGATCTCTCTCTCTCAGCGTTCATGGCAGCAACCCCAGATGTTGTGTGAGTGTACAGTAGCTGCCCCTTCAAAGCATCGTGCAGCTAATATATGATCGAAAAAAGATTCTCAGAGGATGCTAGTAGACCTTCTCCCAACAATGCATAGGGCAGACAGGTGGACGCTTGAAGGAATCATATTATTTCAATTATGTACCCACTTGCTATGGACTACTTCGGGGTTTTGAAAGCATCAAATACGTTTTTGGTATGCAGCTCACTGGCTCTGTTCAGCCTTGACAGTTTTCTTCGATACTCATCGGACACATCACAAATAAGCATGCACCTGTCGTGTCTGGCAGTGCCTATATAAACTTATGGATTATGACACATTATTACATTGTATTGCCACTTGAGAACATGAGTTGCGAGAAAGTAAAGGTATAATTGTATTACAAGAATAGTGATATAATACAACAGGTGTCTCGCAAGTCGTCGCAAGTGTTCTATCAGCTAGGGAATCAAAGATTTCGCAGAAAGGGAAATTTAAAGTTCGTGAAAATTGTCTAACCAAAGATAAGCACAAGTAGACTCCAGTCTACTTCACTTTGAAGGACGAGCATGAGCAGACACAATAGTATTTGTGCGATCTGATGGATCATGCCAGTGATGCCACCACGCTGCTTCACTGCTCAGGAAGGAAAATCAAGGAAAATGAGAGAAAGAAAGCAAAAACAAAAGACACGCCATCAAAAACGAGGCCACACACAAGAAAGCTATAAAAAGTCTTCGCATTGTCAATGAACAGGCACTGAAAGCTACCCTGATAAGCCCCAAAAGACATTGAACGCACCAATCTATCCAGCAGCGCGATATCATGTACACCGTGAGCCTTGCTTCTTCCACTGCATCATCGGTATTGTTATCTTGACCTTCGTTCACAGATCACTGGAGTCCTTGTTTTTCAGCACTGAGGCTCGAACAGCTGTGGAGGCGGCAGCTCATGAGTTGCACTGCGATTGTACTCCTGTAGCCTGGGTCTAATTCAGAGCATGCAGGTGCCAATGCAAGCCAGGAGAGTGCAAGTGCTGAGCACGAGTACTCAGCGAGTGGAGTTCTCGCACCGCTGCAGCATTATCTCAGCCTCCACACACCTCTCTGTCTCGAGAATCGAGCAAGGCCATATGTATACACTCGCATCTGGCATGGGTATCAGTCGTTATGATGCAATGGGACTTACTGAAGAATGTAGCAGCTGCGGTAAGTGGCTTATGGCGAGTGTGTAATGAAAGAAGAGCAAATAGGAAACACAAACTTGGAGACCAGTGCAGCGACACAGCATAACGTGATGGACATAATTGCGACCAAGCCGGCGGTATCTTGTGCGTAGATAGGGCCAATTGAGGGTTAAACTCCACTTTAATCTGGCTGGGCGGCTGCATCTGCAAAACTGTGAAATGAACACTTAACAATATTTAAGTTCGAAGCTATTACGACCTCTTACGACTTGCTGATTCTGAGCTCTGATTGGTGGAGATGCAGATGGCGACACGTAAGTGTTTGCAATGCCCAAAGATTGGTTTTATCGCACACAAGATTAAATAAAGACATGATAAGATGCGCTGATTTCAATCTACTACAACTACTAGACACCAAATGCTACTGCTAGTGTGTGGTAGAGTTCTTTGTCAGCAAAGTTATTGAGAAAATAGTCGTTAAACATCTCCATTGAATTGCTCGAGTTGACCTCCTTGGCTAATAAAGTGTCATACACAGGGATCAGTTCCACCCCATGAGTGATATCGGTGATAGGAATTATAGAACTACATCGCTTTCTGGACTGTGGCTGTGAGACATTGTGGAAGAATGAGCGCGTGAGTCTCCACATCCCCGTCATAGGCTCAGGTTTGTCTCCGATGACGTCGAAGTGTTGAACATACGCAAGCACCTGATCAAGCGCAGGCGCTTCAATGGGCAGTGCAGTTGGCTGGAACACGGCTCGGACTTGGACTACACAAGGAACTGTGAAATGAATCTAATATTAATATATGTCAGAAAGGTTCTACAAGAACGCACCATTGCTCCTGTTGTTCTGAACGAGAACAGTATCACAGCGGCCATAGGAGAACTCGCTGGAGGGGGGTTCAGCTTGCAACAATTGACTAGGCATGATGGTGCGCTCGTGGAAAGCTGAATGTAGCTGAATTCGAAACTTGAACCAAGCATTCAAGAGTATCCGGCTGCTATGCATATTGAGATCTCCATGGTAGTTGATTGTGAAGTAGTGGTAGAGAGCCTGCGAGAAGTCAACAAGGTCATATAGCGTTTGAAGCTCAACGATGGTCAAGCATTTGCGATCGGGGTTGATGGTAACGTTGAAAGCGATTTTCGCATCATTGGACACGATTCCTTTCAAGAAATGGTTGCGTACTGGGCATGGGGCATGTAGGCATCGTTGAGCGTCTGGATTTACACGAGAAACCCAAGCTAATGCTGGGTCTACCTCTGGACCAGCTACTTCGTCATCTTCCGTGAAAACAACATTGAGAAGAGGGTCATTGCTAGTGCAACCAGAGGCTGACACTGGTGATGAAGCTAGTAGGGTGTAAAGCTCGAAGAGACGAATTGTCTCCTCCCGTTCAAGGATCCGCGTGATTTGTTGAACAAAATCCTTCTGTCGACTGGTCTTCTCAAAAGGGTGTTTGCAGTGGGTGATGAGAAGACGTTCTGAAACATCTGCTGAGTATTGAATGAGGGAGCCGACGTGCGGGATTGCGCGAGCGAAGCTCTGCATGAGCTCTAGTTTGGGGATGAAAAAATCGTCCTTAGCTCCACTTTTCCCTCGTCGCGCCTCTGCATCGATGATAGCTTGCTTATGTTCGTGAAAGACAGAAAGCGCAGTCGACATGTCCTTGATTGATGTGTCAGTATGAACCGGATTTTGTGCGAGGTAAATGAAATCGATCATCGCGCAAACTGCACGAATGAATTCAGGAGTTACAATTCCCCACATTGTAGGTACTATGGTGCGCTGGATATTGCGATGCTCTCTGCCAGTCATTTGCTTGACATGCGAGACACCTGACGTGAAATGACGCACACCCACATGCTTATGCTGACTCCGAAATCGTAAATCAAGCTCGTGTCCCATGGTTTCCTTGACCCACTTCAGGACATGGTCAAAGAAGAATTTGTGCAGAGCGTGAAGAATTTCTGGGGTGAGAAATGTCGCCGTGTTTGCGTATTTCCAGTCTCTCCAGAATGGTAGGTGGATGCCGCTCAGGTGCAATTTATTCGCCTCCTTAAGGAAGCTAAAGAGATCCCAGGGGTCAACCCTATCGCAGAGCTTGCGGATGAGCTCATATGTATCGACTCCATTGCGTGGAGGATATGCTATGGCGTCCCCAAACTCCTTCTGTGTGGCTGTAGTGACGGGAGACGAGTTCTTGGAAACACATGCAATCATAAGTTGTTCAGGAAGATCGGCGATATGGCTGATGAGAGGGGTAAAGCAAAAATGTCTATGTGCTGAAGGATCGACCATGAATTCGCCGACACGTGCAGCGATCTTGAGTTTTGAGCAGACGAGGTCGACACATTTGTGCCACAATCGCGTCTGAAGAAGAGTCTGATCATCGCCATGCATGTGATGTAGCTTTCATTCAGACATCAGATTGGATGTTTCCGATGGTCATGAATAATGGGTGCATTTCTAGTCCACCGGTGTGTCGTGTGATGGGTGTCTTGTCCGAAGCGGTGATAATTGGTACGATAGTCGCACCTTCAGGAAGCTGGTCCTACGACATTTGAGGATCAGCGATGCGGCTAGGAACGAAAATAAATGCATGCCTGTATATTCCAGGCATCATCTGATGTCCAGAACTCTCCAATTTCACGCTCTTGTCCATTGTAGATATGGTGAGGGTCGTAACACATGTGATTCGCGTACACTGGATTGGAAAAAAGCTGCTTCACAACTTCTAAACTGTCTCTCCAGATGAGGTGAATCGGCTGCTCAGTCTCATAACCCTTCAGATGAAACTCAGTACACTGCCATTTCGGTCCACATCCAGGAAGTTGCTCCAAGTAATAGAACAACTCGTCCTTTGATTTGAATTGTGGTCGCTCTCGTGTCTTGAACTAGGAGACAAAACAGATGCTAGTCAGACCAAGAGACTGAAATTGACACAAACGTACCCATTCCAACTTCAGGAATTGCTCTATCTGAGTCTGTGAGAGATTCTCAACTAAAAACTTCGCTAGTGACCATTCTCCTGGGCCATCGAATGGGTACCATGGGTTCACTTGTCGTTCAGGCTGAAGGCGATGGTCTTGCATTTCTTGAAAGAGATTATGGGGAGGTGGATGGTCCGGGAGAACATAGTGGTATCCAGATCTGGGGTGATATTGTGCTCGTACGTTGCTTTCTGGCGCTTGTTTCAATCCTCTGGGTGCAGGGAGTATCGCGTTTTGGCGATAACACGATCGATTAAGATGGTCCACGACTGCCTCATGTGAATTGAAATGATCATTGCACAGTGGGCAAGACACACTGCCAACATCAGTCCTAATACTGGGATCAGTGTCAGGCCTCGTGCTGGTAGAGTAAGTAGTGGTAAAGCATCAAATGACCCATGCTAACCTTGAATGAGTATCACCAAAATCGTAGGTAGACTCTTGAAAGAATCCGGGACCGAAAGGGTCATAGTTTCTGGGCTGGGACTCTAGCTGCGGGGCGACCTGTCCAACTGAATGCACAGCGCCATAGTACTCCATGATGGAAAAAGTGCTAAGTCTTTCGAACTCCGCTGTGCGTTATGCTCTCAACAAACGCCGTATACTCACATAGGGGTCAGCAATATTTAAGAGTGCTTTACATGTTGTACAAAATGCGAAAACAATACTTCAAACTTTGAGTGGTCGAAAACTCCATGTATCTGTAGACATTTTCACCTTTGATTAAGTAACAAATATATAAATTGGCATACATGTCTAGCTAAACTTGAAATTTTGGCGGTCAAAGTTTTGTCAAACATTAAAACCCAGTGTCAACAAATAAAATGTAGTTAGCTATACCCTACAGTATAGTAGGTATAGCCAACTACATTTTCTTTGTTGACGCGATTGCTTTCCTTGGGTTAGCTACACCTATACTGTAGGGTATTAAAGATGTTTTCTTTGTTGACCGAAGAAAACATCTTTAATACCCTACAGTATAGGTATAGCTGACTACTCTAATAAGCGGCCCATGTAGTTAGCCTACCTATACTGTAGGGTATTAAAGATGTTTTCTTTGTTGACCGAAGAAAACATCTTTAATACCCTACAGTATAGGTATGGCTAACTACATGGGCCGCTTAGAGGCCAGCCCACCCCCAAAACTGTTCGTGTTAAGAGTTCTGTCTCAGGGGTATTAAGTTAGCTATACCTATACTGCAGGGTATTGAAGATATTTTCTTTGTTAACCGAAGAAAATATCTTCAATACCCTACAGTATAGGTGTAGCTAACTTACCTCTGAGGCAGAACTCTTAACACAAACAGTTTTGGGGGTGGGCTGGCCCCTCTAAGCAGCCCAAGGAAAGCAATCGCGTCAACAAAGAAAATGTAGTTACCCTGGGTTTACAAAATATATATTTGTTACTACTACTGCGCTTGAGCTAAGTCTTTCGAACTCTGCTGTGCGTCATGCTCTCAACAAACATATACTGTGCTTAGATATCAAGTGACAAGCACGCACTCGGGCAGCCATTTATCATAGATGTCAAGACTGCAAACCAATATGCGTTCAATCGACAGTCAAAGAATGAACACCCCCAGAAACTCCAACAGAAACTCCAAATTTCTCAACCCTCACAAAGCCACTCCAGTCTCACACAGTCAAAGGACTACTCCCCCCCCCCAAGAAGCCCCAGTATCTTTGATGACCCGCCCAGAAGCTCTTCTCCACTCAGCAGTAACTATCTATCCTCCCCCAGCAAGTACCACAACTTAGATTTGGATGGGTCTGCTTCCTCCGAGGAATCACTTCAAGCTCCTGCTGTCCTATCAGGACAGGTCGGGCCACTCCGTGCCCAAAAGAGACTTACACGGCCTACATATGGACCTTACAGGCGGAGTGCGCTCTCTGTCAAAGATGAACACAAGTTCATGAAGTTGCTTAGTAGACCTTACTGTGGCAACTCTAGTGATACCGAAGATGGTACCATGGTAATCAGGCTGCGACTTAGGAGGTTCTCAATGATGCTAAGTTTTGTATTTCTAGGATCAACAAGTATTTTCGCGTGGCTTGGAATGCTTTGATCAAGATGGAGTTCGCTACGTGATCACATACAAAGAAGCTGCCCGTGAAACTCAATGGGCTCGTTTTGCTGTGTCCCAGTGGGAGATGGAGGAGGCCTCACAGCTGAGACGCCTTCGCGAATACATTCATGCAAGGGAGAGAGAACTTCTTCATGCAAAAACCGAAGAAGTCAAATCATTTATGAACATGCTGGTTGATCGGGACAATAATCAAGTCACTGCTGACCTTGATTATCTTGTCACGTCCCACGAATCCGAGCGTATCGCATTGGACGACCTTGACAAAGATCTAGACACTCTCACAGACCATGCCTTTCACACCGGCATTCCGAAGCTGTTATCAGCTGATTCTAGCGAGGATCAATCCAAATTCGACGACACGGGTGATCACAAACACGAGGCCAATGGAGGTTAAACGTTCAGGTTGCGCATGTTGTTCTCTTTCAAGGTGTGTGACAACTTTTCCTGCCAGACTCTTCGTCCTTACGATTTCCAGCAAGGTTGTGTTGGTAACTGTGTTTTCCCGCAAACTGTTCAACATTCTACAATTTATGTAGCTTCCTGAATTTCACCTTAAGCATAAAAGGCGCCCATGGCACCTTTGAATTTCATTCGTTGTGTATCAGTGTTTGTACTGCGTCCGGCACCTCATGAATATCATTTAACTTTGTTCCTATCAGCGCAGCCAATTGTATGTAAGTCCATGAGTAAGTATCGATAATCGCATCTCTTTTGCACTGCTACCACGATGTCGAATGCCCCCCCACAATGTCGCAAGAGTCGACGATCTACGACAAAGGTGCGTAATCCGTTTGAAGAATCTTCTACCAGTAATAATATTTCATACAGAATTTGCCTGTCATTCGACAGGAGGGGTACAATATCGCTGGAAATCCCTCTACCTCACAGCTAGGTAGCACAAGCGATGTACCACGACATATACGCTATGATACTGACTCCGCCCAAATCGTCTACCAAAATCCGGACCAGCAACACCAGCTCGTGCACAAGCACCAGCAACACCAGCTCGTGCATGAGCACCAGCAATACCAGCTCATGCACCAGCACCAGCAACACCAGCTCCCGCACCAGCACCAGCAACACCAGCTCCTGCACGAGCACCTGCAACACCAGCTCCCGCATGAGCACCAGCAACACCACTATTATGGACTTACCTACCCTTCCACGAGCAGAACATCTTTTCCTCCAAGTTTTTGCGGCGAGGTTAGCCGCCAGGCTCCCAAATTTCAAGTGGCCTATAGCCTAGCGCCAATGCGCTTCCAGGAGGAAGAGTTTATGGATGGTGTTGTGTATGTAAGTATCCGCAATCTTGATGTTCCTATTGCTGCTGACCGTAACAGAGGGTAGGAGAATCAGGCATCCAAAGGAGAATCACACGAGAATACGCCCTCCCCCCAGTCAGGCCACCACGAGTGGTAGGTTCTGTGTCAGATTCGTCTGGAGTATCCGCATCTACATCAGTGCCGGTGTCAATGTCCGCATCAGCGGCAGGATCAATGTCTGCGCCTGCACCATCAGTTCCCGCGCACATTCCAGCGCCTGCACCATCAGTTCCCGCACACATTCCAGTGCCCACACCATCAGTTACCATGCAAATTCCAGCCCCCAAATCGGTTGTGTATTCACATAGTACAGTAACTTATACCCGTATTAGACGGACAGCTGAGGGTGACAATGTAGCAATAGAGGCGGTGTAGAGAATCATGCCTCTCATGGCGTGATATGGTAGTTTTCACCAAGGAGTATACAGCACGAACTCATAGCATTACTCTGTGCGCTACCCGCAGCTATCTCTATATGAGGCGCAGCTTTCCCACGCAACGCGCGCCATGCGCGCACCATTCCCGCGCTTCACGATGTATACGCGCGCGCGCGTTCCCGCGCTTGCGCGCCCTATAGCGCCAGCCATCCAGATGCATCCATCCACTGTCCACCAAGCTCCCTAGTATGTATATTTCCATTTCCTTTATTAGCATAGTTCCACCTTTATTTTTATCATAGTTTCTCACTCATATATATTTTTACATACCTACTCGGTAGCGCTTCGGCTCCGCATGAGCGCGCTTAGGCGCGCTATATAAGCGCCAGCAGTACATACTACACGGGACCTACTTTTCCTACTTTTCACTTACTAGTTACTACCCACTTACTACTTAGCAGAATATAGTAGAAAGCTATTCCTTTACATTTTGCACTCTTATATCTCTTATCTTGCTTTATATCACTACTTAAGCTTAGTTTCTCATTTCCGCATACGCGCGCGCACTTTCCCGCGCTTCGCGCTAATACGCGCGCGCGTTCCCGCGCCTTTGTACCTTGCGCGCTCCTGCGCTTTCTCGCGCTTCGCTTAAGCGCACACTTCTAGATCCTTGCTGCACTCACTTCCCCTATAGGGTCGAACGCACTTGCTTCTCAAGTAACGCAGACTAGGCAGCGCGCGACCTTACAACTTTTACAGATACAGTCAGGAGCTTCTTTTGTTCCTCATTGTATTGTTGTTTCTACAGCGGGCCAGCCCATGTGGGCCCATGGCAACAATTGTACCATGGTAGACGAGTGGGCTGCAGGGTTGTGTGTACCTGTTGCAAACGGATGGGCCGGTGGTATATAGTGTAGATGGTAGTATAGGAATGTACTATATAGGATATCTATGTAAATAGTAGTGAATGCAATGAGCTATAGAGACGAGTGGGCCGGCTGAATGGTGTGCAATGTAAATGAGTGGGCCAGGGAGATGGGTATGATGGGGACGAGTGGGCCGGGGGTATGAAGTGCAATGGAGACGGGTGGGCCGGTGTAGAAACAACAATACTGAGAGGAACAAAGAAATGCTCCTGACTGTATCTAAAAAGTTGTAGGTTGTGCGTTGCCTAGTCTGCGATACTTGAGATGGCAAGTGCATTCGACCCTAAAGGGGAAGCAGGTGCAGCGGAGATCTAGAGGTACGCGCTTCAGCGAAGCATGAGAAAGCGCAGGTGCGCGCAAGGTACGAAGGCGTGGGAACGTGCGCGCGTATTAGCGCGAAGCGCGGGAAAGCGCGCGCGTGTAAGCGGAAATAAGAGAGACTAAACTTATGTGAAGATATAAGCAAGATAAAGGATGTGAGATGTGTTGTGCTAATGAATAGATTTCTACTGCGACTTTCTAAGTAGTAAGTACTAGGTAAAGTTGGGTGAAAAGTAAGGTAAATAATAGTATGTACTGCTGGCGCTTATATAGCGCGCCTAAGCGCGCTCATGCGGAGCCGAAGCGCTACCGAGTAGGTATGTAAAAATATATATGAGTGAGAAACTATGATAAAAATAAAGGTGGAACTATGCTAATAAAGGAAATGGAAATATACGCACTAGGGAGCTTGGTGGACAGTGGATGGATGCATCTGGATGGCTGGCGCTATAGGGCGCGCAAGCGCGGGAACGCGCGCGCGTATACATCGTGAAGCGCGGGAATGGTGCGCGCATGGCGCGCATTGCGCAGGAAAGCTGCGCGTCATATAGGAATCACTGTGGATGGTACACAGAGTGATGCTGCGAGTTGGTGCTGTATACTCCCTAGTGTAAAGCGCCATATCACACTATGAGATGCACGAGTCTCTACACCGGTATGCGAAGTACAATAGAGACGGGTGGGCTGGGATGAGAAGTACAATTGAAGACGAGTGGGCCGGGGGTATGGGGTGCAATGGAGACGGGTGGGCCGGTATGCGAAGGACAATAGAGACGAGTGGGCCGGGGGTAAGGGTGCAATGGAGACGAGTGGGCCGGTATTTGAAGCACAATGGAAGACGAGTGGGCCGGGGGTACCGGGTGAAATGGAGACAGGTGGGCCTCATGATATTCCACCCGGTGGATAATGGAAATATTTGCCGGTATGGATGATACAGATGAGCCGGAAGAGCGTTGTGGGACAGAGGTGAAGGTGAGATGGATGATACAGATGAGCCGGACTTCCGGTGTGTGAGAGGTGAAGGTGATATGGATGATACAGATGAGCTGGACTTCCGGTGTGCGAGAGGTGAAGGTGAAATGTATGATACAGATGAGCCGGACGTCAGCTGTCCGATAGAGGTGAAGGTGAAATGGATGATACAGATGTGCCGGACCTCCGGTGTGCAAGAGGTGAAGGCGAGATGGATAATACAGATGAGCCGGATGTCCGCTGTGTGATTGAGTGAAATGGATGATACACATGAGCCAGAAGGGCGTTGTGTGATATACGATGATGGAAATACCATCCAGTATAGCAACATTCTCACTACTAAAATGCAGGTTGTGTGATTATATGATGCATTGTCTTCAACATTGAAAGCACCAAAGCTTGACAACACAATGTAGACAACTAGTACATACGAAAACATGAATGATATAGACTAGTATTATGTTGGCCTGTCACCGGAAGGCTTGCTTGGATACCTAGCACTCACTGACCGACCTTGGTGCAATAGAGGTCCAAAGCGCGGGCATGGCAAAGGAGCTGAGACGGACTGGGAATCAGCTGGCACATTTGATGGCCCGGCGACCGGGAGAATAGGAGATTGCACAGGTGGTGCACCAACCGGAGGAACAGATGGGCCGGATTCCCTCATGGTCAGTGAAGGGATGATGGTGGAATTGGATGGCACCCGGTTGTGCCTTGCAACCGGTGATCCATCTGCAGTATCACCCAACATATCACCACCGGTCTGGGCACCCATCCAAGAGACATCCGGAGTGAACACATTGTTGGTCACAGTGCGAGCAAACGCACTGATAGATGGGTCATGGGCTGTCATGGGGGGTGGATTAAATGCCGGTGGAGTTGATGCTGTGACCTAAGTAGATCTTTGCTCCCTCAGATACCTCTTACTTCAGCCGTGCACTCAGCAAGGAGTCCCTTCTGCACACGCATATCCCGCCCTATGTCATCAATCTGCATGGACATGGCGCTATCAGATGCCTCGGCGATGTCCATGCGATTCTCCAAGCGATCATGCCGGACGTCAATTTCCATTCGATCGTGTGTGCGCAGTTCTTCCATCTTGATGCGAATTTGGGCCAACATGGCCTCCATCTCATCATGAGAGAGAGGGTATTGGGTGGAATGACCGGGTCCAGAAGGAGAGACAGGAGAGGGATGGTTGAAAACGACCGGTAACGGCGAGAACCGGATATTGTCCTCCGAGGCCATGGCTGGTGATGAAGGTGGCATCTCATCATTGCCGGGCTCCACCCAATGATCAGGAGGGAAATTGTGTGCGGATGCCAAAGGGGCCGGTTGTTGTGCCGAACCGCCGGCAGCAACCATCTGGACATCATTGACGTTGTCCTCCTCTTCGATAGGACTTGGGTGCTGGATATCCTTGCCTACAAGAATACATCAGAATGGACAAGTAACCGGAAACAAAAGACTTGCCTTTCGCCTTGGATTTCCAACTCATCTTCTCTCCGGTGGCTTTGGACCGGATGGTCTTGGAGCGAGTGGCTACTGCGACTGCAGGTGGTGCAGTGACGGTGATGGGGGTAATGGTGTTGGCAGAGGTGGTGGGTGCGCTCTCTGTGTTAGTCCGGATGCATGCCATCTTCCACAGATAGCACAATGAGCAAGTTGAGGCGATCTCGCCTTTCTTCGTCAATCGGGGGAAACACTCGACATTCTTGGCCAGACATCTATCACAAGGCGGATGGGGTTCATCAACGCGGGGCTATGGAGAATTAGTATGGTGAAGCATGGCATTGACCGGAAGACACACCGGTTCTGGCACTTTGCCCTTGCTGGTGGCCTTGCCCTTGGGCTGCATGGACTATTCAATAATGTTAGCGTTGTATATCACCTGTGCTATGACAAGCAAATCCTACCAGTTTTTGCTGTTTCCCTGGTCTGACAGTGGCCTGCATCGTGATGAGTGATAGACCGGTAAATGTGAAGTAAAATAATGAACTTGCCTTTGGCCTGCCTTGTGTATCATCATCCTCATCCTCCAATTCATCCTCTTCATTGTCCTGAATCACAACCCGCTGACTTGCCTTCGACGCACTGCCCTTCTTTTTGACAACGATGACAGCCTGACGAGTTGATTTCCGGGGCTGCTTGTTGCATTAGTAACGTTGAATATCTCAAGAAACAAACACACCTCAATGTCCAGAAGATCATCCACATCGATCCCCTCGCCATCCTCATCGCCATGATCTTCTGGTGCCTTTGCCTTCCCTTTCCCCTTCTCCTTCCCCTTCCCCTTCCCCTTTGCCTTGTCATTGTCGGTAGTGTCAGTGTCAGACAAAATTGCCTTCGACTTTGGTGCAGGCTTCCGGGCCCGGTTGACACGGGGCAAAGGGGGCTGCTGAGCCGGCGTTTCTGGTTTGTTGATGTCCTGGCTGTTGCTGTCCCACCGGGTGGCACATCTTTAGGTATGTGAATGCTGATGCGTGGTGCCGGTGTCGGTGCAGAGGCTGGTGCCGGTACTGGAACAGGTACCGGTGGTGGGGCAGGTACCGGTGGTGGGGCAGGTACCGGTGGTGGGGCAGGTACCGGTGGTGGGGCAGGTACCAGTGCAGGAGTAGGTACCGGTGCAGGTGCAGGTGCAGATGCAGGAGCTAGTGCAGTCACAGGTGTGAGTACAGGTTGCATGAGGAGGAATATCCTTACCAGTAGCTGCAGGTGAAGCAGGCGGCGCATGACCCAATGTCTTACTGTACAATGGATGCTTCATGCACATATCCTGATTGTTACCAAGATGGTTCCAATCCGGTACTACCACCAATTGTGAGGTGCGCCTCTGAGCGCGAAAGATCTCAGCTGCAAGTGACAGCAGGCCAGGGGGAACATATGAAGCGTCCCTCCCATATGAACGAATTGTGACATTCTGGGACCCTAGTATCAATACAGGCAACCGACAGGACGACAAACATACCACTTCACAAGCAATCTCGTGGCTCAACTCCATTTTCTCATCCTGAGACTGCAACCGGAGAACATCTTGAACCATGTCATCGAGCCGGGCGACAAGAGCAATGAGAGCCTGGTTGGCAGCCGCAGCAGAAGCAGATTGAGAAGACATGATAGTGAGACGATTACAATAGAGCTACTGGACAAGTCACCCGGAAGAGACGTGTAAAACAACAACACTTATAAAATTTTCAATCACCGGCTAGCCGGGCCGAATCGGACATATCCGAGTCCATTGTTCGCCTCATTGTTGTCAGTCTATTTTTAGATATAAATGTCTCATTGTTGACACGTCATCAGTAATCAATTGTTGCCAACCAACCTGTGAGTACATCATCCGGTCGCAGCCTTCTGTAGAACATTGATTCTTCCAGTGATATCATGAAGTCCGTGGATTTGTACGACCCATTCCAGAAGAAAAGAAGGATGCGATCATCGGCGATTGCTCAGCATAATATACATGTATCTAGTGAGGATGTAGGTAAGAAACCATCACCTCCCACAACGTACCGGTTGATATTATCCGGCATCCCAGTTCATAGCATCTTGGAGCCAAGGAGAGAGGAGCGCACTTACTACAACCCTTTCATGGTGTGTTCAAGCATGGGTGAATGTGAGTTCATCTCATGCTAAGCGATGGTAAGGACAATTGATATGAATTTTAAAGATCTAGATGTCCCGTCAGCCCATGACGGGTTGCAAGACAGTAAAAGATTGAAGATGGTGAACTCTGAGCCAGCAGATGACGACCGGTCATTGGACCTGGGATTTCCTTTGTCAGATTATGACCGGATGACTGACAACCACGACCAACAACAATCAGACATGTTGGATATGCAATTTCCCACCTTGTCTGATGATGACCGGTCAAATGGTGAGATGTTGGATTTGGGATTTCCTCCACAGCCGGATGATGAAGATGTGCTCGATTTGGGCTTTGATATTGACCTCTGTGATCCGGCCGGCAACACAGGCATGTCGCTGGAATCTACATCTCATAAACTGACACTCATTTGAAACGATATTTGACTAGAAGACGGGGCTCTTGACATGGGCTTCGACACATATCTGGCAGATGATTCGCTTGATAAAGGGACTAATATTTCACCGGAAGAACACCCTTTAGATATGGGTTTCGAGATGGATCTGGTACGTGTTGATCCGGATCAGTCTTGTAAGCCTTCTTGCTGTTCCCGAGATTGTTCTGATCATTTAAACTTAGTCGCCGTCAGTCGACAGGATCCAGTTGGATATGTAATTCAACGGGCTGTAGGTGATTTGCACGAGGCAATGCACCGGTTGCAGATGGACTGGGCTGGTAATGCAATGTCACCGGACGAAGCCTTTGCTAGAGAGCAAGTTCTTGACTGTACACAAGAGTTATTGTTGGCATGTCAACTGATGTCGATATCTCGACTTTCAACGTGAAGTATATATTTATAGTCAAATGCTATCTACACCTATCACTAGAATACTTGCTTACAACGATCCAAATTACTACGATTGCATATACTGAGCTTTATAAGAGGCCTTTGTACTTCTATGAGAGTGCTTTGGCTCTGGATTGGTTGTCTGTGCTTCAGATGCTTTGGCTTTCTTGCCGGAGCCCCTTCTTGGGGCAGGGGGTGTTGGTTTGTGCACCGGTGCTTTGTTAGTTTTATTCTTGGCATAGACACCTGATGTAGGGCCAAATGCACGACTTCTAGAAAGATGTTGTGAAGGCAGAGGATCATTGTCATCATTACCAGTTGATTGTGCAGAACCAGTGCTGGTATTGTCTTCTGCCTGTCCCCTTCCACTTGCAGTCAGCTTTGATTTCTTGACTGGTGGCGGACCATCTGACTCCAAATCAGATTGAATGGGAGCAACCCTACCCCTCTTTTGGGATGATTTTGATTTAGGTGGTGGTAGGACCGGTATGGATCTCTTGACCAGTGGGCGAGTATCTTCCTCCTCTGAAGCCGGACACGTGCTGCAGACGGTATTGGTCCATTTGGCCTTTGAAGTTGGTTGTGGGACAGGTATGGATTTCTTGACTGGTGGGCGAGTATCTTCCTCCTCTGAAGCTGTACTAGCCCTGCGGATGGTATTGGTCCGTTTGGCCTTTGAAGGTGGTGGGACCAGTATGGATTTCTTGACCGGTAGGCGAGTATCTTCCTCCTCTGACGCCGGACTAGTGCTGCGGACCATATTGGCCCATTTTGCCTTTGAAGGTGGTGGTGGGACAGGTATGGATTTCTTGACCGGTGGGCGATTGTTGATAGATTTCGACTTTGGTGGTGGTGATTGGAGGTTGTCATCGTGATAGTGATCGTCGTCCTTCTCCTCATCTTCATCATCCTTGTCCTTATCCTCACTACTAGACACCGGTTCCACCCCCCTGGTGCGCCTTCCGGTGGACTTTTTCACTGGAACCCTGGGTCTTGCATCAGAACCATTGCCGGAGATTATCTCTGCCGGTTCTCTCATTGTCTTATCATCGCCTTCCCAGCCTTTAAATTCAAAGGTTGGGCAAACCTGGTCCTTCTGTCTTTGACACCACAACTCTAACAGCCGGTCAGCATCAGCCAGCCGAATCTTTGACGGATCGTCGAGCCTCCAGCTGGTAGGTAAAAACTTGGCTGCAATAAAGTCACCCTGAGCCATCCTGACTGAGGCCCAAGGAACAGACGCCTTTGGTTGTTGGCTGCACAATCCTGAAAAATTGCTGGTCAGCGGATCAACTCTCCAGATGCATCATTTGTGAAACTGACTGTAGTGCTTTGTGAGGAAAGTCCTTATAAGATGCTTTTTGCTCTCTAGGTTAAGCTCTGTGACGTCCGGTATGACCAGCAGCCCATAGCTATCCACCTCCAAAGGATAATTGTCCTTCTTTCCACCTTTCTTCCTGCTCTTCTTCACCTCCTCTTCGTTATCATTGTCATCATTATTCAGGTCAACGTCTGGTATCACCCCAGGTCAGATAAGTACTTGACTGAATGGCGCAAGATTTTCAAACAGAAGCTCACCAAACTCTTCACCAGCATAGGCATTCCACTCCGATAACATGGACTTCCAGTCCTTCGTATCGGTAAAACTATTCCCCTCCAACTTTTCATTGAAGTCAATTCTTTCAACCGGATCAGTATATCTTTACCGGTTGAGTGTGAAGCGGAACTCACCCATTGATCCGGACTTCGTCTTCCTCTGTTTTCCATGCTGACAATATAAAAATTCTCATACCGGCCTGCTTCCACAACTTTGTTGCCAGATCCTTCATCATACCGGGTGCTTTCTTCTTTGCAAAGTCTGCCTGAACAGCTGCAGGAGGAGCCTTGGCAGACCACTCAATCGCAGTGTTCTGAGCCTCCTCCAGCTCCTCTTTAGATAGACTGGCCACCACTGCAGTGAGTGTTGTCTGATATCTTTCAATAAATTTCTTCGATCCTGGCATCACTCCGGTCTTTTCAATGATCTCCTCCTTGTGCAGTTGTTCTATGACCGACCGGGAAGTCCATTTCTGACTGAACTTGTTGGCTTTCTTTTCTCGAGTCTTTTCAGGTCTCCGGTTATATAACCAGTCCCAGTACGTCTTTATACATCATGATATAAGTCGGTCATCATGTATAAATTTAAAGTTCTACTGCTCACATATTTCCTGTTCTTCAATGACCGGTCATCCATAGCAGGGGCATGCACCTTGGCCTCTTTTATGACGGCCTTCAGAATCTTTTTTCTATCGTTGGCAGCTGCTTCCTTCCATTCTTCTAGGTGGGATTTCAAGACCAGCACCTCTTCATCAGTTAATTTCTTCTGCTTGGTCTTTTTTGGGCTATCGACTGATGAGTTGGACCGGGGCATGGCAAAGTAGTTGAGGAGCAGTGGATGTCTTGATAGAAGAAAGGATGCATGTGTATCTCACAGTAATAGGTTACATAACCGATGTACGTGACTGCAAACCGAACAAAGGATTGTCCAATACTCGTTCATTGGTATGAATCCCTCAACATCCTATGTGTTTCTGATTCATAGAATGTAGAACTGTAAAAGCATATGGACTTAGACCTGTATTATATAGTATATGGGCAGCATACAGCCCTCAAATACTGGATACCGCCCTGTGCAATCATATTCCACAACTTGCTCAAGTAAGTATAATCACAAATGACTTTGAAGGCCAGCATGAATGTGGACATTAACAGCCGGTGTCCTGAAGATCAAACCAGAAGCCTGTTTGTCTCTAGAGTTGGTTATTTGGTTTGAACTGTTCTCTCAGAGCATGTTTTGCAATGCCAGTGCCCTCGACTAAAGTTTAATCAATGTATTGACTTTGCCAGACTCGTCAATAATCTAATCGAAAGAAGTATATATTGCTGCCGAACCCTCGTAATTACCTGAATGATTTTTCTACAGCCAACAATCCAGAATGCTGGCTAGAAAGAAGTATTTAAACATTGAAATGTAACCTCCGGTCGACATACTTTATCCAGTCAATTGTCATGTAACTTGAACATGAAATCCATGTGACTCGGGTTAATGGGAGGGTTATGGTGTTTGTGATGTCATGCAACTATGGCAACCTCAGTGACTCCAACCTTAATATATCCCATACAGGTGACATTGCAAGATCTTCGGTGAGATCACAGGAACAATGTGGTAATCCCGACCGGTCAAACCATTCGGAGTCTGAACAACACCGGATCAATTGGTCCCTTGATGACTGGGTAGTTCAATGACTAAGAAGGGAAAATGTGGTAATCTCGACGGTTCAAATCACCTGGAAACTGGAATTGATGGAAGGCACCGCAGTGAAGTCATGTGCTAGGCTACCAGTCATCAAGTTTACAGCACACCGATCCTTTCCAGTCAATATGGCAAATACCAAACAAAAGGGAATCACATACACCCCTCCTACAAAGAAACGATTACCTCAGCTGTATAAGCTCAAGGAAAAAACTACAACCAGGGGATCGAGGTCATCTTGGGTGAAAGATTCATGGGCTAGGAAAACAAAGTCGGTAACATCATCACCAATAAAATCACCCTCAAAGCATAAATCTGGGTCGCCTCACTTGCTCTATGAAGGTGCTGACTTTGAGTTTGACCAAGGTAACATCCCCCAGCCTAAATTTCCAAAATCCCAGGCAAGCAACAGTTATCTTCATTTCCCCGGTCTGACCGGACCATACAGAGTCAGAATGCATATCTCTGGCAATGGAAATGCAAGTTCAAGGACTACATAAATTCACTCATGATCAGAGAAGCCCCAACAGCCAACCAACTTTGCTCAGTCTGCAAGAAGGATGGGGTGTATAGATGTCATGGCTGTTTCAATGAGCCACTCTTTTGCACAGACTGTTGCAGAATTCAACATCAAAGACATCCATTCCATCGCATCAGTCAATGGACCGGATCATTTTTTCAAGAAACTTCACTCATTAAAGTTGGCCTGCACATTCACCTTGCTCACGACGGCACTCCATGTCCCAGCAGCACTGATGACTCATCAGACTTCTTTCAGTGGTCAGATACCGATGACAATATAGATGACGATTATCCGGAAGGACCTTTCATTCAACCGGTCAGAGACTCAGATCGTCCGGCAATAACTGTAGTAGACAAGTCCGGCGTTCACTCCCTTTCCATATGTTATTGCCAATGCCCCAGTGCTCTCAGCCGAGACATACAGCTCTTTCAAGCAGGCTTGTTTCCGGCGTCTTTCACCAGACCAAAAACTGCATTCACATTCGCTGTCTTGGACGACTTTCTGTTAGACAATCTCGAGTGCGGTACATCGGCCATGAATTACTACAGCAAAATTCGCAGACTCACCTCTAGCATCTTTCCACTGATGGTTCCGGTGAGCTGGGTTTTATTCTGTACTTCACATTCTGGTCATTAAAGAACAATATCTGTAGGATCACTATAGAGAGCTCATGAGAGCTGCCAGGCAGTGGCGACAATGCAAGCTCTACAAGTGGCATGGATTTGCCCACAAAGATGACCAGCCAAAGGATGGTGATCTTGCCCTATTTTGTCCGGCATGTCCGCAACCGGGTATAAACTTGGACCTGTCTACCAGTACAGTCGCCCAGCCTGACGATACACCTTCCTGGCTCATGACTAGGTATTTGGTCATGGATGGCAATTTCAAAGCCGAGCACATGCATCCGGTGAATCCATCCGATGAAGTATCATTAATGGATGGTCTGGGGTTCATGGTCTCCGATGAAAGATACAAGAGCCATTTGGCCATTGCTCAAGACAATGTCCAAAGGTCGGATTGCAATAATCACCGGGCAGTAAATCAAGCAAACACCTCGCGGCAAAGGCTGGAAGCCACCGGTATAGGAGGATGTGCATGTGCACGGCATGGATGTTTTGTCCCACATTCCATGGTCGACTTTCAGAAAGGCGAAAGGTCAGTACATATTGCATCCGGTCACATCAATGGATGATCTTACAACTCTTACGTGGAATAATCAGGCAGATGAACATGGACTATGCATTAAGTCAAGCTCTCAACTATAAGACCGACAGAATCTCTCGAGCCATCACTTTCTATGACATAAATTGTCAGTATAACAAGTATTTGAAGGACCGGATCGCTTCCAGCATGTATCTTTCCATCCCCATAGGTATGGATATCATTCCTGGAATCGGTTTGTGGCATGTACATGGACATCAAGACAACTGCTTTGTCCGGTATGCATCAAATTTTATCCATGGGACCGGCTGGATAGACAGAGAGATTATGGAAACCCTCTGGGCACCTTTGAATATAATATCTCCATCGGCCAGGGGCATGGGAACTCCCCATCGCAAGGAGGTATTGGATTATCAGATGAATGATTGTAATTTCATGAAAATGATTCATATAAGTAAGTCACCCACCTCCAGATGTGCATGTGTTGTCGGCGCTCATACAATTCATGTCCGGATGGCACATCCAGTAGCTAAGTTTCTGTCCAGAAAATTCAAAGAGGCCATCAAGGGGGCTTCGGAAAGCAAACTTGCTTTTGATAATCTTAACGAGACCGCCAACCCCGACATGGTAGTTCTTTGGAAGGCAGAGGAGGCATTGGCTCATGCAAACAGAGCAGAGGATCCTATGGCTATGGACATCTATGAGGTCCGGTTGGAAAGAGGCAAGTGTCCACTTTTATTGGCTGTCTGGTAGGTCTGATCATGAGGTCGTGCAGCGCCAACAAAGAAACAGCAGGAATTGCGCCTGTTGCAGGCTCAAAATCGCCCTGAACATCCGGTCATCAACCCTCCCGGTCAACGAGGAGCCGCCACTTGGCTTGCAACCGGTCTTACCATAGAGGAATCGCAAATATCTCTCTGCAAGGATGTGAGAAGTTTGCGAATGCACCCAACGGACATGCAACTGTTGAGAGTGGCTCGATGCCGGGATAAGCTTCACACTCAGATCACGAGCTTTCTTGAGATGTCACCTACTTATCTCGGAGTTGGAGTCAATGTCAATGATCCGGATTGTCCGGTTACTGTTTGTAACTCACTGGATGATTGTGAAGATTACTCCGATTTTGACAAAGATCAAAATCCTGATCCGGACATACACAATGCTTCCATATTTCAACCGGAGCTCACTGTCATACCCCTACCATCCAACATTGGTGCAGTGAGGTGCAGGGAGTTAGGTCTCACCAATCTCATCAAAGAAGAAATTGCCCTCCGAGAAGGTCAGGCCAATGACGCACTGCATGCCATTAGAGTTCATTTAGGAGATAAAGCTGTTTTATTCCACAATACTGTCCGGTCAGCCAAGTCACAGGCTTCATCTACTAGGGCATGGACTCGAGTTCGCTCAGTTGAAACAGCAGTCAATCTCCATGCTCGTATATATTCGAAATGCCGGTCGCAACTGGCCAAACTCCCTGACCACAACCTCTTGAAGAAATACCTTCCTTTGAAGAAAGAAGACCTGAAAGCCAGCTCTGCGGTGGCCGATCCAAATGCACGTGGTCAGAGAGATACCACTCTTTCATGGTTCTGGTCCTTGGATGTTCAGGGAGACACATCAGGAAATGACTGGATGACTGAATGTGTGTCTAGTGTTTCTGATTATGAGGTCGTCCGGTCTCACATGTTCTAATTATAGTTTACCGGGTTAATTGGCTCCGGACAAAAGCACTGCGCGATCGCTGGAATGAGGAGGTTATTCTTGTCAAACACAAAATGCAGTGGTCAATTAATTTCTTCACCCACAGAGCCAAGCAATGGCTCTGTCACATGCACAATGCTACTTCTGCAGGGCTCACCGGACATACATGTTATGCTGCCAGACAATCTCACATATATGACCTGCTGGCAGCACATGCAGAGGATGCTTTTCGGAAAATGATTGTTGGGGTAGAAGTCCCAGTTCCGGGTTAGTTGCACAATTGTGATTACCAGTTGATAATATATGAACAACTAGCGGCATATGCAGAGGATGCTCTGCGGGAAATGATCGTTCGGATAGAAGTACCGGTGCCGGGTTAGTTACATAATTGTGGTCACCGGTTGATAAGACCTGTGAGGTAATATACCCTTGTGTTTGGCATGTAAATATTCCCAGTGTGCCGGTCACACCATAGCCTCATATTCCTCTCCATGGACAATACTGTAACTCTCATCCCCTCCAACCAAGTCATCATTGCCGCCAAGGGCAATCACATCACAGCTGCAGATATCTCTCATGCCCTATTCTATGCCAATTCCCGGATGCTGGCCATGCGCCTGTATGTCGACAAGAGTTTTGCCACTGCCATACCTGGTTATGCAGAGATGTTCTACACCCTGATGAAATGGGAGATGGAGGTAGGGAGCCAGCCATGCCGATACTCCCATGCCCTCATCTTTTTCTCTGACATAGACCTTTGCAACACCTTTCATCAATATATGTTTTATCACCCGGTTGTCAGCTACTATTCCTCAACTTCTCAAGGATGTGCTCTCAACCATGACTGCTCACACATTGGTTGATCGGCGACCGGATGTCAATGCCATTTTGCAGGATATCCGGGCATTGCGCCTTTCTGCGGATTCAAACAAATCCGATGACTATGACATTGCTCACATGCCAGACTACTTCAATTACTGGTGGAAGGAATCACTTGGTTGTTGCAGGGTTTCAGATATGTTGCCCAAGTCATCTGTCCAAGATGTTATGGATTTGGTTGAATGGCACTTTTCACACCTTGTCAGTCCATAAGATCTTATTAACACCAGATGCACCGGATGCTCACACCATTTATTACAGCCGGATCATGTGAAAATTGGTCTTCTCCCATATATTGTGCGTGGTCCGGATAATGCGCCGGATATAATTGGTTCAAGATCTGGTGTGCCGTGCCACCAGACAACGATCGGGAGAGAGTTGCTGGATATGTTGCAGACAAGGATGATAAATCTTAGGCGATCAAGTGATAGGTTGACCGGATTGGTTGGGCCGATTGATGAAATCACACGGGCTGTGTCATCCTCACAGGCACTCATTGACCGGTTACATATAGATAACAGTGCATCCACTTCACAGTAAAGTAGAACCCAATGTCCGCCGGTATCCTGCCAATCTTTTATACCATCACGTCATATTTACCTGAATGGAAATGGAGTCTGTCTATGCAATCAGGTCGTGTGAATATGGGGCTATTTGTTCCAATGGATATAACAGTGGTGCTTTCCTGTCACTTAATTGTTTCGGCAAGCCATGGTTACAATTCCACTTGACTGGGCCTTGTACCAGACCTACCTTGCCGGTGAATTGGTGCATGAGATTTTCACATCTACAATTCTTCACCGACCGGTAAAGGATATGGACCTTGGACTCTTGGATATCGACACTTGTATTGTTTTGGAGCAGCTAGCCTATGTGATGGCCGCTGCTTACTCTAACGCCGGTATGTATTCCAGCACACCTGTCTGTTCTGGTCAACTAACCTGCAGAAAGTTCATCTTAAAATAGACATGGTTAGATACAATGACACCCTGGACAAAGATGAATCCGGTCGAAGTGAGACACGAGAAGAGGTTCTTTTGAACAAATTCCCCCCTGAAGAGGAGCACCTCTTGACAACACCATCTGTTGTCATTGATTCCGGCGGTAGAATCATTGTCTGGTATTTGCCTGGAGCACTCACCTCTATGATGATGGTTGGTCCTTTATCCTTTATCCATTTCCAGTTGTTCTTTTATCTTACCCGGATGCATTACTTAGAAAGATATTCACGGTGCCACACATTCCATGAGTGGTTTGTTGAAGCATAGCATCACATCAGGCAAGATTTCTCAATGGAGGACCCACCGGTCAAACTTCTATACAAGTCCAGATGGAATGATCACCCCCGGTTGCATCAATATATCTCCTGCATGGTTTCAGCAAGGAAGAGAGGTGCGTCAGGTCCACATGCATTGAAATCTCTGGTTGGAAGTATTGTAGAAACATGGCTTCCCGAATCTTGACCTGGAAGATGGCTTCTCGCCAGAGGTATCAGCGGCACTGAAAGGTGCTGCCAGTCACAATATTACAGCATCCCTTCAAAGGTCCGGTATCATTGTCTCTGCTGCACTTCGAGTCATGCACCCTGATCTTTATTGGGCCGGAATGGAAACTCAAGTCAGGCTTGGTAAATGGGCTGCCAGATATGAGTTGAACGAGATGCACCATCATCTTCAACGCTGGACATCCGTTTTTAATGTGGTATCGATCATATGCAATCGCCAGACACCCCCTCATAGAGATCCTAAATGTCGACCGGCAGCATTTGATATCATGACTACTGCTGGTGTTTATTGCCCGGTTATCATGGATTTCATGAACCTTGGAATCAAGTTTCTCTACGACTCTGGCTCAATATTGGCTTCATCATGTCGACTGGTGAGACATTACATGAACGTGGAAGAGGGCAACAGGATTGTCACTGCATGGTACATGCGAGACAGCATCCACAATTTTGTTGGGACTCCGAGCACGGAGTATGCAAAATATGACCGTGTAGATATTTAGCAACTCCATGTATTGGGCCACATATATTGCTTGTCAATCTCGTTTGATATCATAGACGTACTGTATGGGTATAGACCCGGATGTATATATGAGACGGACCGGATGTTTATTCCCGGTTAATATACTTTGTATGCACCGGATGAGGCATCATGCCACCCACATCATATATTCACCCTATCCCCCAGCCCACTCATCTCCGGTTAGTATACTCTGTATGCGCCAGATACCCCCTCCATCCCACAACGCTCTTCCGGCTCATCTGTATCATCCATCTCACCTTCACCTCTATCACGCAGCGGACATCCGGCTCATCTGTATCATCCATCTCGCCTTCACCTCTCGCACACCAGACGCCCGGCTCATCTGTATCATCCATCTCACCTTCACCTCTGTCCCACAATGCTCTTCCGGCTCATCTGTATCATCCATACCGGCAAATATTTCCATTGTCCACCGGGTGGAATATCATGAGGCCCACCTGTCTCCATTTCACCTGGGACCCCCAGCCCACTCGTCTTCCATTATACCCCATACCCCCGGCTCACTTGTCTTCCATTATACCCCATACCCCCGGCTCACTTGTCTTCCATTGTGCTTCACATACCGGCCCACTCATCTTCCATTGTGCTTCACATACCGGCCCACTCGTCTCCATTGCACCCGGTACCACCGGCCCACTCATCTTCCATTGTGCTTCACATACCGGCCCACTCATCTCCATTGCACCTGGTACCACCGGCCCACTCGTCTTCCATTGTGCTTCACATACCGGCCCACTCGTCTCCATTGCACCCTTACCCCCGGCCCACTCATCTTCAATTGTACTTCTCATCCCAGCCCACCCGTCTCTATTGTACTTTGCATACCGGCCCACCCGTCTCCATTGCACCCCATACCCCCGGCCCACTCGTCTTCAATTGTACTTCTCATCCCAGCCCACCCGTCTCTATTGTACTTCGCATACCGGCCCACCCGTCTCCATTGCACTTCATACCCCCGGCCCACTCGTCCCCATCATACCCATCTCCCTGGCCCACTCATTTACATTGCACACCATTCAGCCGGCCCACTCGTCTCTATAGCTCATTGTATTCACTACTATTTACATAGATATCCTATATAGTACATTCCTATACTACCATCTACACTATATACCACCGGCCCATCTGTTTGCAACAGGTACACACAACCCTGCAGCCCACTCGTCTACCATGGTACAATTGTTGCCATGGGCCCACATGGGCTGGCCTGCCTCTATTGCTACATTGTCACCCTCAGCTGTCCGTCTAATATGGGTGAATTCACTGAAGGGGCTCGTGTATTCACCCCAAGGTGCATATGACGCGAAAAATGCGGTCCACAAAGCTGTCGCGAAGGCAGCTAGTGAGATTGTGATGTGAGACGCATTAAATAAGTGTTGCTTGCCGACAACCTCCGAAAAGCAAGCTACAGCATGTCAGGCACTTCTCGATTCATGTCATGGTAAGTCTCGAAAATGATTCAATGTATCATGCTAACAATTTTTTTTTCAGTATCAACGAAAGACTGGGCCGTCCAAAACTTGGGCGCGCTATATAAAACGGTCACCATGCCAGTCACAGATCTCTTGTCGAGTTTCGGGAGCATTGCTCATGGAGTCGTTCAACGGGCATATGGTCTCCACATGTCAGTCTGGTCCGAAGAGGACGAGGTGGCACACAAAAGAATGATTATTCCAGACCTTGTTGATGAGACTACACTAACTTTCATATACGGCGACACTCTATCAGTATGTTTCCATTTATTTTCTCGAACGTTTCTGATTTTCAGTAGCTTAATGACAACAGCTCCCAGACAGTCCAGTACGCCTTCGAGCATGTCGGTATCACTGACGTTGCTCTGGACGCTGTATGGACCGCTGGGTATGGACAGTATGTCGATAGTCTGAAGGCACTCGCCAACATCCTCGCAACCTCCGCTGCTGCTATATTCTGTCGTCTTCAAGAGCACCGTGATGGTGTTCGACGAAGCATCAACTTTTCTGCGGCAGCCTTCAGAGGTATATACGACAAACTACTCCTCCTCATCAAGGAAACAATCATGACTACTCCGCATCTATTGCAGAGGTGGGAGAAGTACATCATGCACCTCTTGAAAAGAGGATGTAAGATTTCTGGGATCGACTACTGTTGAAAGATTATAGATAAGTGATAACTTTGATTCGGACAACAACAAACAACACTCGCTTACATAATACGCTATGCGCTCATTAGAAGTTTTATATTACTTAGCACCTCAGTCTTCGACTATTGAGACTGAGGTATGATATTATTTATTTAGACTCTTTACTACGATACTGACTACTACTCTAGTACTTACTACTTTCGTTTATAGGTCAGCTAGTAGTCTCCAAGTCTTCGACTATTGAGACTGAGTACTTACTACTTTCGTTTATAGAATTCTTTCTGTCATTCTTTCGTCCGTCGCATCCTCGAACAAAAGGTTATGAGCCCTGGTGCTTAGAATCAATCCAGTACCACAAAGGAACATCAACCGAAACAAGAATTAAATGTCGAACACACCCTCAGTGTCTGCAGCCCAGTCAGGTGCAGCTGCTTCATCCTCGAACATCCCTTCCATATCATCCAGTTCTACATCTACAAGCAGAACTGCACAAGCCTCAAATCGTCTATATGATATTCCATCCCTCGAAAACGACGGTTCAAACTTCCAACTATGGAAGTACCGTGTCGAGTTAATCCTTGACCTTCGAGGACTATGGGGAATTGTTGAAGGAAGTGAAAAGATGCCAGATAGCACAACGCACCCTGTTCAACACCAGGAATGGTTAGCAAGGAACAAGGAAGCATGAGCTCAGATAGCTCTCACGCTGAAAGATGATCCCTTGAATGGGATACTCTATGTGCCAATAGCTAAAGATGCCTGGAAGAAGCTCTGTGAGCGATACGAGGGTAGAGGAAAGCAAACAATTGCTCAACTCATTGGCGAATTGTTTCGAAGTACCTTGACGGACGAATCTCCTATGGAAACGCAGCTAAACACCATGCGACAGAAGGCATTCATACTGTCCTCGCTTGGTCAGCCGCTCGACGATTCACTGGTCGCAGTTGCGATGGTGATATCCTTACCTTCATCCTATGCCACCCTTCGAACGATCCTAATGTCCAGTAGTGACAAACTCACCACCGAAACTGTTATAGCCCAAGTGCTGGTAGAGGAAAGGCAACGACAGGCTAGCAATAGCCAATCTGCGCTCGTTGTGAAGGGACCTGCGCAAAAGAATAAGCCTAAGCGCAAGGATAAGGACAAGAAGAAGTCAAAGGAAAAGTGCACATACTGCCACATTCCTGGACATGAGGAGAAGGACTGTCGAAAGAAGAAAGCTGCTGAAGACGCTGAAAAGAGTGGGAAGCAGGTGGACAAAGACAAAGGAAAAACGGACCTATCTGCGAAGGTCGCACGCATTTCGTCGGACCATGACACACCACTCCAATTATTCATGGCACATGGGCACTCTACATCCGCATCCAAAGATGATTGGATAGTGGACTCTGGCGCATCTGCAAACATGACGTGTCAGCGGGAAATTTTCATCAAATATCGCACACTGAACCCACCCGAAAAAGTAATCATCGGAGATGGACGCTCGATAGATGCGATAGGTATCGGACGTGCTGAAATAAACGTCTATGTTGGTGAAAATGAGTACATCCACTCCATCCTGCAGGAAGTCTATCACATACCAGACCTGAATGCGAACCTTCTGTCAGTTCCCCGCCTCACGAAACAAGGTCTCGAAGTCACCTTTGATGGTTCCCAATGCAAGATCCTTGCAAAGGGAAAGACCGCCACTCTCGCACATAAGCGAAACTCGCTATACGTCCTTCGAGTAAAGCCCTGCGAGAAAGCACATGCATACATTCTGCAAGGACCATCAGCTCCACTCGATCCAGATGTCCCCATAACAGCTCTCACCTCGCGCATGCTCCATTCGAGTGCAACTCTGGACACATGGCATCGACAACTTGGGCACGTAAATTTCGACTCCATATCTAAGTTAATTTCGAAAGATATGGTCAATGGGATCAACATAAAGGGTTCAAGTACTCACAATAAGGCAGTGTGTCAGCCTTGCCTTGAAGGCAAGCAACACCGCAACCCAATCCCAACGAAATCAAATGTCGAAAGCCCAGGAGTCCTGTATCGCACATACTCTGATGTATGCAGACCCATGGAAACAGTGTCGCGCGCCGGCTTCCGATACTTCATTACATTCATAGATGCCTATTCACACCATCTCGTGGTTAAACTTGTGAAGACCAAGGATGAAACATTCGCACTCACCAAAGGATACTTTGAACGTGCAGAGACCGAGACTGGAGAACGCCCCAACTATTTTCGTAGTGATGGTGGGGGGGAATATGGATCAAAACAATTTGTATCCTATCTCGAGTCAAAAGGCATCCATCACGAGAAAACAAACGCATACACACCACAAGAGAACGGTGTCGCAGAGCGGATGAATCGGACCTTAGTTGAAATGGCACGCAGCTTGCTACGAGACGCCGGACTGCCAAACACATATTGGGGAGATGCGATCCTATATTCAGCGCACATATTGAACCGGGTTCCAACTCGTGCGATAGATGGAGACATTACACCACATGAAGCATTCACTGGGAACAAACCATCAGTATCCCATCTCCGGGTATTTGGGTGCAAAGCCCATGTACACATACCTGATGAAAAACGCCAGAAGCTCGGTGTGAAATCGCTCGAATGCGTCAACCTTGGGTATGCCGAACATCGAAAGGCCTATGTATGCCTGCATCGTCCAACCGGTCGCATCCTCGAGTCGCGAGACGTCGTCTTCGATGAAGGAGATCCGCAAGGGCCTAGTCGTGTCAAGATAGACACATTTCTCCCAGAGAAACAGGTCACTGCTGCAAAGCACAACACAGACGACCTGCAAGGCCTGGAAGCTCCTCATAAGTCAACAATTATAGAAGAATTATCAGACGATGACGCACCGGAAGTGGGAAATCCAGCTACCGAATCTCCCCACGAGGATGATGATGTCGATGGACAACCAGCTCCTCTAAGCATGGTCAAGTTCGAGCCTGAAGACCAGAACAAGGAAATGTCAGCACCGAACAACACGCGTGCGTTGGAGACACACCATGTTCAACCACTAACCACTTCAGCCACTCGACAAATAGCACCTCCTGCTCCATATCCTCGCCCAGCTCCTCCACCTGAAGTAAGGCGCAGCTCGCGAGCGCGACGCGCACCTATGCGAGATGATGATCCTCGCTACTTCATAAACGCCTATGAGAAGTCAACACTTCAAAGAGAGGAACCGGTTATACAAGACATACCTGAGGCAGTGGGCGCGATTGAGGCTGCGGAGACACATGGGGAGGCTTACAAGGCTACAGTAGCTTGTAATGGTGAGCCTGGGACGTTCCATGAAGCAATGAATCGTCCAGACGCAGATCTATGGTACACGGCGATGACCGAAGAATTGAAGATCTTCGAGAAGATTGGCCTATACGAGGAAGTCAAACGCCCTCGTGACCGCAAGGTTGTAGACTCGAAATGGGTCTATAAAATTAAGCGCGGCCCGCATGGCGAAATTGAACGCTATAAGGCCAGACTCGTCGCGAAAGGTTTCACGCAGGTCCAAGGGATCGACTACACAGACACCTTTGCCCCCGTCACGAAGTTCTCGACGATTCGAGTCCTTCTTGCCCTTGCAGCCAAGTACGATCTAGATATACATCAGATGGACGTCAAGTCAGCTTTTCTAAACGGTGAATTGGATGAGGAAATTTACCTGCAGCTCCCTCCTGGCTTTCGTGACTCGTCGAATCAAGTTTGGAAGCTCAAATGTGCTCTATACGGTCTTAAGCAGGCACACAAAGCATGGTACAAAAGACTACGTACCGTCTTCGAGTCTCTCGGCTTCACACGCAGCAATGCAGACCATTCTGTCTTCTACAAGGTCGAGAACGGCACAATCATTATAGTCGCCGTCTATGTTGACGACAAAATGATACTGTCAAAGGATAAGAAGATGATAGATGAGCTGAAGAAACGGTTAGCAGCAGAGTACGAGCTTACCGATTTGGGAGAAGCACGCTGGATTTTGGGAATGGAAATCATTCGCGACCGCGATAAACGCACGATCAAGCTGTCACAAAGCCGCTACATCGAATCGATACTCGAGCATTTCGATATGGGATCCAGTCGTCCTGTGAATACGCCAATGGACCCTAATACCAAGCTCATCAAAGTGAATGAAGCCGAAGTCGATGTGAAGACTTACCAAAGTGCCCTAGGTGCACTGATGTATGCGATGCTTGCGACGCGTCCGGACATCGCGTTCGCAGTAGGTGCTCTGAGCAGATTTGCAGCTACCCCCGGACAAGCGCACTGGACCGCTCTAAAGCGTGTCTATCGGTATCTACACGGGACCGTCAATAAATGTTTGACATATCAAGGGAAGTCAGAAACGGACTTACATGCGTTCGTCGACGCAGACTGGGCCTCAGATGTCAATGACCGGCGTTCGATAACCGGATATATATTTTCAATATCTGGAGGAGCAGTTAGTTGGAGTTCAAAGAAGCAAAGTTCAGTCGCACTTTCCAGTACCGAAGCAGAATATATGGCCGCCGCCGCTGCTACGAAGGAGGCCGTTTGGTTGAGGACCCTACTCAGAGAACTAAACTCCTCAGAAACTCCCCCAATAACTCTCCAAATCGACAATCAATCTGCAATTCTGTTAGCCGAAAATGCCATGTTTCATGAACGTACCAAACATATCGCGATCCAGTATCACTTTATCCGAGAAAAGTTGGAGGAAGGAGAGATATGCGTTGAGTATGTTCCCACGAACGAACAGATTGCCGACGTTTTGACGAAGGCACTTGCGCGCGAGAAGCATGGACGATTCATCGAAGGAATGGGAGTGTTGAACGGCGAGAGTTTGATTCGTTGAGTGGGCGTGTTGAAAGATTATAGATAAGTGATAACTTTGATTCGGACAACAACAAACAACACTCGCTTACATAATACGCTATGCGCTCATTAGAAGTTTTATATTACTTAGCACCTCAGTCTTCGACTATTGAGACTGAGGTATGATATTATTTATTTAGACTCTTTACTACGATACTGACTACTACTCTAGTACTTACTACTTTCGTTTATAGGTCAGCTAGTAGTCTCCAAGTCTTCGACTATTGAGACTGAGTACTTACTACTTTCGTTTATAGAATTCTTTCTGTCATTCTTTCGTCCGTCGCATCCTCGAACAAAAACTACAGCCGCTACACTATCAGTAATCTACAATCGTAATCTAGACTTGATAATGCAGATTTCGTTGTGATAACATACCCGAGGCTCGGCTCAATCTCCGTCAACGAAAAACATAAGACTTAGTACAATTGAGGTATAGTCCCGCCGTGTACGTGAGCACGACCTGACCTATACCAAATCCGACGCTCAAAAAGCAACTTTTTGAGCGTTTCGGACCTCAGATGTGGCACACCCCCAGAATTCACGAAGATGCGATGCTTAGCCTGTGTGATGTGACGCGGTGATGAATGCTTACTAAGCAATGTCATGCGCGACGGACAACTTGAACCAGTGACCGGGACCGTTGGTGGCTGTTGGTGGCCACCGGTCACCTACTCGACGAGAGACCCCAATAATTGATGTAAGTAGTACAATTACTTACCCGCTCTAAACACTCTGAACGTGTATCGAACCTTTTGAAGAATCTTGCATTTAATTGCCCATATGTACTTCAACCTCGTGTGGTATGCTCGTCAATTGATCGTGCATTGTCATATTTCGTTTCTATCAACATCCATAGTTCCTGTGGTAGGTTTGTCTAGATCTATGGCATGGCCCCTTCAAGGCTATGCTCCCTTATTCCTTCGGCAACGGACCTATGGCCGATAATCCGATGATTAGCGCTTCAAGAATCCAGTGAACGTGTTGGCCATATTTCGATAAGGGTATTCTGGTCATGCCAGAGGTCCTTTCTTTTCTCCCACCTAAAGTTATTGCACCCCAACTCCGCTCACAGTAATCGACCATTCGTGATGAGTGAAGACCATGGAGCAGAACCTCCTCCAGAAGCCTGCAAAGCAACCGGTCGTGAAAGCTCGGTATGTATTCTCAAGGGTTTACTCACTGTGGACGAGCGCTCATGAAATACATTACCTCTTCTGATGCTTTCTTCGTCCAGAGCCAAGCCCGTAGTCAAGTCCAGCAGGCTATTCAGAAATTTGCGAAAGGCATCACCAAGAAAATTTCTGTAAGTAGACTGCTGGGGTTCCTGGTTGTGAATATGGCTGACATTGTGCAGACACGCTCCAAGCGTCCCCACAGCCTCATTCCTGCAGGTCTGAATGTCGACCTTCAAGATACTCCATCGAATCAGAATGTTGAGGTAGGTGCTCCAAATCGTAAATCCGGTGCTTCAGTTTTTTTAATTTGAGGCATCCAGGACGTGTCACATCCACATCCTTCCGCCAACAAGCATCCCGCCTCATCTGAAAATCCTAGTGGCTGCATAAATCAAGGCTCACCCAGAGAACCTATTTCGAAGGTACTTGCATCAAATTATGGTTTTCGTCTCTAAATTTTGTTGGTCGCGCAGGCTGTGAGCATTCCCTCTGGTGTAGATGAAACTTCAGGTCCCGAATCAGTTGGTACCGAACTTCAGGGTGCCCACGAGGCTTCAGAACATATGAAAACACTCGGGGGACGTGCGCAGTCTGTAGCATCCATCGCCAACAATACCCTTGCAGATCTCGCTGCCGCAGATAATTTCCAGACCAACTATCTCCAACCCCTGAAGATTTTCGACACTGCCATTGAGAAGATCGCAAATGTATGGGCTTTTCTGCTTAGCTGGTAGCGAACTAATCAAGTTATAGGTGCATCCATACGCAAAGATGGCGTTGGGCGTACTTTCTGCTGCAGCCAAAGTAAGTTCTACGTTTCACGGAAATCTACCTCCGGTCCAGAAGTCACGATTCCACGTAGATTATTCTTGCTCAAGCGAAGCGCGACGAATCGGTAGATCGCCTTCTCCAGAAATTAGATGAAGTTTATGGCTTCATTACCCAAGCCGAGAATCTTTCCAAGGTTGAATCAATGCATGACATCATCGGAAAGATTGCTCAGCAGACCCTCGAGTGCGCCCGTTTCATCAGGGAGTACTCGGAGACAAAGAGTTTCTGTGAGTCATCGGACTATTGCATTTGTACACGAATCATATACTCACTATGATTACAGGGAAGAGAGTCGGTAAAAACATCGTTGCGGAAACGGATGATATCATCGTACGGTACAACAACGCCCTGGATGGGCTTATGCAGAGATTCCGGGATCAAGCTCATCGGGACGCAGCCATCTTTGTCCAGTTTGCGGGTGAGGATTCATACACGCCTCTGACTTTACATCTACTCATACCTTTAAAGGTGAAACACTCGATATCAGCGGAATGGCTTATGCGGCGGGCGCGGGACTAGATACTACGAAGCAATGTCTGTCAGGCACTCGCACGGACATTCTCTCCCAAATCACCGAGTGGATCAACAGCAGCGGAGATTCTGTTCCACGCGTAATGTGGCTATCCGGCCCTGCAGGTAAGGGCAAATCAGCCATCGCGCACACGATTGCCAACTGGTTCGACAAAACCGGAGGCCTTGGTTCATGTTTTTGTTTCGATCGGCACAGAGAAGCGGACCATCGCCATGAAAAGATTTTCTCCACCATCGCACGCGATCTTGCTGATCGCGATCCAGGGATGAAGCGAGCGTTAGCAGATGCAGTCAAGAATGCAAACTCGCTGAAGAATACGCCGGACATCATCCAGCAGTGGCGCAAACTTCTCATGGAACCGCTAAAGAAGTTCTCTGCGTCAAGCGTAGGGCCTGTCCTAATCGTAATCGAAGCGCTGGACGAGAGTGGTGGAGTGGGGACGCGACGTAATCTCCTCCGCATACTATCTGGTAGACTTCAGGACGAAGGGCTTCCCCAAATCACTGAACTCCCTTCCAACTTTCGGATTCTCGTCACCTCTCGTCCACTTCATGATATCGAAAAGGAGTTTGAAGGTGCTGAACATGTTCTACGGTTGTCCATAGACGAGATTCCAGCAGAAGTAGCAGAGCGCGACATCTATGCTTTCATATCCGACAAGCTAAAAGGGCTGCCACGTTTTGGGCCCCAAGAGTTTGCAAACCTCGCAATGAAAGCCGGTGGACTTTTTGAGTGGGCGCGTCTTGCATGCGAATACATCAGGGAAGACCTTCCCGGCTTATCCCCCATGGACTGCTTCAATGCTGTCGTGAACCGCAATCCTGGGGAGCGGAAAAATTTGTTGTATGATATGTATCGGCTCATCTTAACAGAAATCATGGCAAAGGAGAAGTACACAACGGCCCATTACGAGCAAGCAGTAGCGAAGTTTCGTTCCGTGATGGGCCAAATACTTGCTATAGCCGAACCCCTCCCTTTAGCTTCACTCAATGCTATGCGGCAGCATTTCCCGGAGGACCACGACCATTACGAAGTAGAAGTAGTGATCAAACACATGGGATCCCTCCTCAGCGGCACCACCGACTCATATACCCCTATCCGACCGCTTCATGCGACCTTTCAAGAATTCCTGACGGACAAATCAGCCAGCGGAGACTTCTTCGTCGAGAGAACGAAGGCGCACCAGCGTAACCTTGCATTTGCGTCACTGCGAGTGATGGAACATAGCCTTTGCTTCAATATCTGTAGTTTGAAGTCGTCGTACCTCCCTAATTCCCAAGACACGGGGCTGCCTCAACGAGTCAAAACATCCATTCCCCTACATCTCTCTTATTCCTGTCGATATTGGGCTGTGCATGTTCAAACGACCGACTTTGACGATAAGCTCGCAAAGGAAATAAGATCACTCTTCGACGACGAGCGACTAATGTTCTGGATTGAAACGCTCGGGCTTCTCAATGCCATCAGTGGTGGAGCTACTGTACTTGCACTCATTGCCAAATGGCTGAAGGTAAGTACATGCCTACGAGGCAGTTTCAGACGAACAGCTCATAAATAGATACAGGGCCATTCTGGATACGAAAATTTGCGGTCCAGCACGATGGATGTGCAGAGATTCATTCAAGTGTTTGGTGGCATAATTTTGCACAGCACGCCGCATCTGTATCTATCAGCGCTCCCATTCTCGCCTGTCAACTCCACCATGGCTACTAAATTTACGGCAGGGTTTCCAAATAACCTTCGTCTGGCATCTGGGCGCGATTTGAACTGGACGGTTGTCCAGGCTGTCATTAATGGGCACACTGAAGAAGTCAACTCCATCGCGTTCTCACCGGATGGCACTCGCATCGCGTCCGGTTCGGAAGATAATACTGTGCGTCTGTGGAATGCGGCGACGGGACAGTCATTGGGCGAGCCCTTGGAGGGGCACACTGGAGCGGTTTTGTCAGTCTCATTCTCACCGGATAGTACTCGCATTGTGTCTGGTTCGGAGGATAACACTATACGGTTGTGGGATGCAGCGACGAGACAGCCATTGGGTGAACCCTTGGAGGGTGACACTGGAGCAGTTCGGTCAGTCTCGTTCTCAGCGGACGGTACCCGCATCGCGTCTGGTTCTTGGGATAACACTGTGCGGCTGTGGGACGTAGCGACGGGACAGCCCTTGGGTGAGCCCTTGCAGGGGCACACCGGAGCAGTTTGGTCAGTCTCTTTCTCACCGGATGGTACTCGCCTCGCGTCTGGTTCTTGGGATAACACTGTGCGGTTGTGGGATGCAGTGACGGGACAGTCATTGGGTGAGCCCTTGGAGGGGCACACTGGAGCGGTTTCGTCAGTCTCGTTCTCACAGGATGGTACGCGTGTCGCGTCTGGTTCGGAGGATAATACTACGCGGCTGTGGGATGTAGTTACGGGACGGCTATTGGGTGAGCCCCTGCAGGGGCATACTGAAGCAGTTTCGTCAGTTTCTTTCTCACCAGATGGTACTCGCATCGTGTCTGGTTCTTGGGACAATACTGTGCGGCTATGGGATGCAGTGACGGGACAGTCATTGGGTGAGCCCTTGGAGGGGCACACTGGAGCGGTTTTGTCAGTCTCATTCTCACCAGATGGTACTCGCATCGCGTCCGGTTCTTGGGATAAGACCGTGCGGCTGTGGCATGCAGTGACGAGACAGTCCTCAGCCAAACCCTTGAAGGGGCACACTGGAGCAGTTTCGTCAGTCTCGTTATCACCAGATGGTACTCGCATAGCGTCTGGTTCTTTGGATAAGACGGTGCGGCTGTGGGATGTAGCGACGGGGCGATCATTGGCCAAGCCCTTGGAGGGGCACACTGGAGCGGTTTCATCAGTCTCTTTCTCGCCGGATGGTACTCGCCTCGCGTCTGGTTCTTGGGATAAAACTGTGCGGTTGTGGGATGCAGTGACGGGACAGTCATTGGGTGAGCCTTTACAGGGGCACACTGACATAGTTTTGGCAGTCTCGTTCTCACCGGATGGTACTCGTATCGCGTCTGGTTCAAGGGATAATACCGTGCGGCTGTGGGATGTAGCGACAGGACAGTCCCAGTCATTGGGTGAGCCCTTGGAGGGGCACACAGGAGCAGTTTGGTCAGTCTCGTTCTCACCGGATGGTACTCGTATTGCGTCTGGTTCAAGGGATAGGACCATACGATTATGGGATGTAGCGACGGGGCAGCTATTGAGTAAGCCCTTGGAGGGTGACACTGGAGCAGTTTGGTCAGTCTCGTTTTCACCAGATGGTACTCGCATTGCATCTGGTTCAAGGGATAACACTGTGCGGGTGTGGGATGCGGTGACGAGACAGCCATTGGGTGAGCCCTTGCAGGGGCACACTGGAGCAGTTTCGTCAGTCTCATTCTCACCGGATGGTACTCGCATCGTGTCTGGTTCGGTGGATCACACTGTGCGGCTGTGGGATGTAGCGACCGGACGACCATTGAGTGGGCCCTTGGAGGGGCACACCGACACGGTTTTTTCAGTCTCGTTCTCACCTGATAGTACCCGCATCGCGTCTGGTTCTTGGGATAAGACCGTGCGGCTGTGGTATGCAATGAAAGTGCAACCATCCCCCGAGTCTAGAGAGTCAGATCCCTCCGCATTTCCGCTGCATCGAAGCACCGCACCTCACACTGAAGAGAGCTGTATCATGCCAACCAACATTTGTAACGATCGCCTCGTTTCCTTTTCTTCCAGCCTGGAACACGCTCTACCCAATCCCGCTGACTTGCTCGAACCCACCCTTCATCATAATTCTAACTCGACCCCTTTCTTGCTGCAGGCTGACGGATGGATGATGGGACCCAACCATCAGCTCCTTTTCTGGGTACCTCTCGCTGCCCGACATGCATTTTATACTCCTTGGACTTCATTGGTGATACCCAGAGGATTTCCTGAGCTTGATATGAGCCGCATGGCACATGGAACACGCTGGTCGAGTTGCCGAGATGCGTGAGCTCTTAGTCTTTACCATCCGTCTTAGCGGTTGCTGACACCAATCCTGCTAGCTCCACGTAACAATGATTTTATTGTTGCAATATCAACTGTACCATTTGATTATTTGATTCCTCATCAATTTTATACCTAGTACCGAGCCTGAATTTACTGTCATCCGACTGAAAGACGCGACGAAAAAAACAGACTGAACTCAGATATTACTGACCATCGGTAAGAGCACGCGCTGAAGCCTAATTTTATCAGAGATGTGTCTGTGCCCTTATTCATGCAGTTGAGTAGATGTCTCGGACTCAGGATGTTAGAGTGAATGCACGCATCAAAAAATTAAATACTTGTGGTACGAGTGCGAGGCGATCTCAATGCCACGAAATTCTACACTAGCATGATACACGATACGAATACGAGCATTTCCGAGTCACTACAGGCATGAATGTTCAACGTTTCACCCAGACAATAAGGCCGTACCTCAAACTCATAAGGTGGGCCCCAGGTAACATTTCTTGGTAAATACCACCGCTCGATGATGAAGTGGTTTATAAACTTGATACACACAGCAGGCTGATCGGGTTCAATCAAGACCGCGCGTCTCCGATATCACTGGACAGTGGACATAGATGACGAAGCGCCCTCCGCGATGCCATCAAGTCTAAAGCCAGGAACATATCCACTCCGCACCGAGGTGGAGTAGCCTCTGTTGTCCTTCTGCGGCTAGACGCAGCTGAAGATAGCTCAGAATATGATGATAGAGATATCTGGCGTCCGATTCCCGAAAGCTATTGTTTCCATAAGTTCCTGGTGAGATTGATCATGAGAACATACGCCGTCACGGTGCACGGGAACTGACATCATATCATTGTCAATCGAAGATTGTCTGCTGTTAGAAGGGAGATGATTGACGGAGATCAGTTCTAGGGTTGTTGGCAGAATGTGGCAGTGGCAATTCCCGAGCGGCAATTGCCGGCAGTACTACCTGCGGTGGTTGAAGTCGGCAGAACTAAGTCGATTGTAGTAGTACGATAACCTGGTATTTTTTCCTACCAACAAAATTTGACATACGTTTGAATGTATCTTGGCGTGCAAGTTGGCAATTATCATGCCTCCAAAGCCCAAGTTCAAGCGCTCAAGGGTCGTCCTGTCAAGGTCTATGTCTTCAATTATTACGGTAGAAACTTTTCCGCAAGCTGTTGGGATCACTGATCGGTATTTATTCGATACTACGGATTTGATGGACGATATAAACACATGATAAGAAAAATAAAGGGAATTCGTATATGCTGCAGCGAGCGTCTTAGTAAAAATTGATGGAGGAATAGATGTACCGAGAGCATGAGAGTTGACAATGATGATGATGGCGGAGTCCAGGGGCTAGTAGTCTGTGCATGAAACAATCAAAATGATCATATGGAACGCAGCAAATAAAAACCAAACGCAAGATGAAATTCACAACAAAAATAGAGTCAGGGTCATGCAGATATCGTAGACAAGTGTTAGAACGTGACCAACCACATAATGGCGAACCAAGGACCGTCCATTGCAGTCCATAAGTTGTCGCAGCAGGTCCATGTCGAGCCGGCAGCAGCCTTGTACTAGCATTCCACCCACACAAAATTTCCGGATGACATCTAGCAAATATCCAGCAACTCTGTCCTATTTTCGTATTTGTCCTTGTCTCCCCTCGTTTGCCTCGTCCCTGAGAAGCGCTCATCGCGGCCCGTATCCATATGCGGTTTGCGGGCCTGGAGATGCTCTACCAGCACCGATTGCGGGACTTGCCGACCGCCCATCGAGTGCATACCCCATGGCCGCCTGCGGACCTGGGGACGCACGACCTTGCACATCGTATCCCATCTGTGGACCCGGACTCCTGGTCCGGGCCATCCGCGTCATCTGAATGGTCTCTGTAGTATGGCCATCTGAGAAGCCGTCACCAAACGTGTTGGGTACGGGGCCACGATAGGGATCATAGTAGTCTGGCTGGCCGTAGGTCCCGGGGTCGTCGTGGTAGGGTTGGTTGGGGTTGAGGTGTGGGAGGGGAGGGACGGCATATGGGTCTGGTGAATTTACGTAGGTCTCAGGAAGTGAGTTGGCGGCTACGGAATGGGCGTATCCACCGGGACTGGGTGCGCGTGCGAGGTTCACCTCGGACTCATTTTCTGCGCCGAAACCTGACCGGCCCGTAGATTTAGTTGGCAACGCATGGACATCAGAGCCATGGGTGTTCAGTTCTGGCCACTTGATTGCTTCATCTAATGCGGTTGTGAAATCGTGAGGTCATGATAGATTTACAAGTCATAAATCAAAAAACGCACTGTCATCAAAGTCTGCGAAGCGTTTTCTGGTGAATTTCCAAATAAAGAATGAGATGATGCCAATAACTGCAACGCCACCCGCTACAGAAAGACCAACAATGGAGCCTGTGCCAAGGCCACTAGAGCTATCAGAGCTACTACTGCTAGTAGGAGAAGATTGTGTGCTCGACGAGCTCGGGTCGGACGTGGGTGTAATGACAACAGTGCTGTAAACTACCTCGCCAGCAGAATTGGTGCTAGTTTGCACCGAGGTGGTCAACGGAGGGGGAGCTGTGGTCGGGGTAGTGGCAATGGTCTGGGAAGGTAGTGTGGTGGTGGTCTGGGCGGTAGTGGAGGTTGGCGATGGCGTGGTCGTCGTTTGGGTCGGGGTAGTAGTAGGAGGTGTCGATGTAGTCGACGGCGTTGTCGTCGTTTGCGGAGCTGTAGTGGTAGGAGTTGTGGTGGGCGGCGTAGTTGTGGGGGTCGTACTTGTGGCTCCCACGAGAGGCACAGATATACTTTGTTGGCGTACATGAAGATTAGGCTTTCGCTCTTCAAGTAGCTGATGTGGAGCATGTGCAACTGAAAGCAAAAAACAAGACGCCACTACAAGGAGCAGCAGATATCGTGATGTCGCGCTCTTCATTGCGCTCTTCATCATGCGGGTTCAAGCGGACTGTCTATCGCGTGATACGAAAATTAATGAGCGGTCTCTATGATATTTTTCAAGGTTAGCACGTCGTAGGAGGTATCGTCGCCGCTGTTTGGGGCCGTGTCGTACGAAGAGGGAATTAACGACGACACAGGTAAATGTGAATGAAAGGAAAGCCTTTGGTAAAAAGCGGGCGGCAACCTAATTGATGGAACGACCGGTGGCAGTGGTCACTCTCGTTGTGACATCACCGTAACAGTGTAACATCTCACATCAATAGCTGCGCAGCAAGGTATACATAGAGACGGAACAAAGCCTGTGCGCAATGCGACATGCCCTAAGTAACCCCTCGTCGTTGTCGTCATCATCGCCATCGTCATCGTCATCGTCATCACGGAGTAAGCACCCATCCTTAGTCCAATGACCTCCTCCCCAGCAGTTTCGCAATCTCTCTATGTTCTCGAAGCCAATCCGAAAACCCTCTTGTCTCTCTTCCCTGCATCTCCCGTAGTTCAATGAGATAGTTAGCAAACACGATCAGTGTTCCATAGCGATATCTACGTGTAGTGGGCGCGCATCACGTAGCTGTGTGGACAACACATGGAAACAACTCACAGGTAATTCACCGCAACGTCCATCAGCTTCCGTTGTTTCACGCTTCCCTTTTCCAGAGCCTCTACCTTGACTTTGTAGCTATGCTTCCCATCAGCGCCAGAACAAAGCATGATACAGCTCTTTCACTTACTCGTATATCGACTTGCGAAGATTTTGCACATCTTGCATAAGATCAATGGCACGGTCCGTCAGGCGCTTTGCGATTTTGCCGTGAGACAAGACGCCGACAAGTTGCAATATAGTCTTGTACTCCCCTGTCACAACATATTGTTAAACATGCAATACTCGGGCTCGACTGCCAATCAGACCTTGCCGGTAAGCCTGTTCCTCCGAGGGACCATCAATGGAGTCATATTCAACACTGTCCGGGTCTTCCTGTCCGTCAATGTAGTTTTCTTCGCCCTGCCAATTCATCGTCGTTGATATCAAGCAGGCTGTGACCATCCCCGTGGTTGTACGACCACGGCCCATCTGACAATTGAATATGAAGTCATCCGCCTCTGGGTATCCAGACCGGACACGTTCCAGTAACTGTGACAGAGCATCAGGCAACGGCGCTTGTTCGTCGGTCTGTAAATCTCCATGAGCGCTTGTTTCATACAAAACCCTGGTTCCTCACAATAGCAACACGGCCATAATTGATCTGCCAGGTAGAGTCAGCAACGGCAGACCTAGAAACTCAAGAATGTCGCGCTGACCTTGAATCCCTCCCTAGCCATAAGATTGAAAACATCCCTTGGGGTCATAATATCAGCCTCTTCCACCGTCTCCCATATGGGTATGATAGAGAACACGCCAGGCCGCTCCTCAAGTTCATCATGCAGAAGGATACGTCCATCACCCATTCTGACCTCACGTATAACGTCCTTCTTTAAACGTTCCTCCATAGCCTCCACCATGGCTGTTGTGACCCCAGTTGCTCTGCGCGGTATCAGCCTGTTATCCCATGTGGCTCATAAGCACTCACTCTACGTTTTCAAGCGGTTTGTCCACGATCCGCAGAACATGGGGCTGGCCCGCGATATAGATGACCGGTTCCTATGTCGTTTCAGCCATGATGAAGCGAATATCGGCATTTCTAGCCTCACCTCTCGCAGGGATGTCCAGTACACCATACTGTGACCTTGTGGATCAGCATCAACACGTGCTAGCGCTCGCCGTAAACTAAAGACATGCCACGATGAGAGTTCGTTGCTAACCATCGCACTACAAACCTACCCTTGAACTGTAGGCATTCCGCTGTAGAACAGTCAGACAACGTCTAGTATCATTCCTTGGAGAACACACCTGCCGCACAACATCTTCTCATCAGCCGGATCTACAGGAGAAGATGCCCGAGAAGAACCAAGCTTCAACGTCAGTGGCACGCGACGGAAATTAGGAGAGCCTTCGATCCTCCTATACGAGAAGACCGATTCAGTTCACGCTTCATTGAAATTGTGGAAAAACACACTCAGGGAGCGACATCTTTTGCAAGTTGGAGAAGAAATCGCTCTTGAGAATGGTAGATGCAGAGAGAATGCTGCCAGATCGGTTTACTACCACTTGCTTGACTTCGTCTGGACGAGCTACACTCTCATTGACATCCGCACGCTCGAGTGGCTTGAGGGCGCGCAAACCTTCCGCAATGAGTTCCTTCTCGAACGTTTTGATGACTATGCCATAATGAGAAGTGAAACGCTTTAGTAAGGTACAAGAATGATCTCCTTGCCTGGGCGATTCTCAATGAAACTTTTGAATGTTTCAAATGACTGCATCGTATCTGGCTCAGTAGATCGCAGATACGCCTGAAACAGAATGAGTTCAAAGTAGCGCTGTAAATTGTGCATCCCTTGGTCTGTTCAACACTAGGATAAAAAAAGGGAAAGCATTGTCTTTACCTTTTGAAGCATGGATGCGCTTTTGCTTCTCATCAGTCGCTTTCTCAGCCAAATCACGTTCGTCTTCGATGGAGTCTCTGAGATTCATCACGATCGCACATCGATCAATGACCTCGTCAACAGTGTTCTTAACTGCAGGACCTTTCCGGACGATTCGAAGGAGATCTATATCACAATCTCAGTGGCATACCTCAACAGAAAAGACTAATATTAACGTACTATTGATGACTTGATATGAATGGCGCTTATTTGCAGGCTCATCGTGAAACATATCAGAAGTCATCGACATCGACATCGAACGAGCCTCTGTCCGAGATGACCACTGAGAGAGCGCCCGGCTGTCATTCAACCATTGTTGAATGAGGACAATCAACACCTGTGTGGCAAGAACATCAATAATAACAGTCCTTCGTTTCCACCTGTACTCACGGAAGTTAAAGTGCTCCTTCCTCGCCCAAGCTGGCAATTGACGACCATAACCGTACTGGAAGAGTCTGTACGAAGAACAAGGTCCATGAGCTCACTTATGTCTGCGAAATCGGGAGGACGCTCGGATGTGATTGGGATCCGAACATATTGGAGATCCAACCCATATCTAGATTTACGGGATACCATGATGTCCTTGAGCACTGCGACGCTTGAGGATTGTACTTCTTCCCATATGGGAATCACAGATCCATCTGAGGTCTCTGTGTGAAGAAGCAATCTTCATTGTATTTTCGGGTATGTGAATTATAATTTGGAACTGCAGGTAAACAAAGACGCACCTTCCCTCAAATGCTTCAAGCTCTGCAAGGACATCATCTTTCAGGCGCTCTTCTAAGACTTCCAGTCGCGATGCAGAAATCCCTCCATAATCTGTAATAGTTCAATCTTTCAGGAACAGTATCAAAGTTTAAACCTAAACGCGCAAACCTTTCATGTTCCGGAGGGAGAAACGTTCGCGCCTTAAACAGTATGGCGCGCCGTTGACATAAACAATGGGCTCTTCTCTCAATGTCACCCACACAACTTTGTTTGCGTCAGGGTGTGCCACTTTGACACGATGCACCACCTCATCGACTGCGGACTCAGTTGGTTGGCCGCTCGCATATATGTTAGTCCCGGGTATGTTACGAAAGTTGATAGCCCCGCGGACTGAGTCTGAAACACGATGAGACTCTGAAAGCCACTGGTCTGACTTGAGAAGCGTGCTGTTTGACGGACATAAGAAGTCAAACACGTTGCAAACGCATGGTGCTGACGTACCTGTCTCGCAAAATGATTCCACTCCGATTCTGCAGCAATTAATAAGGCCAAGTGGTACGTGTTATTCAAAGAGCGAACCTTGACAACGTGGTCGCTATACTCATCGCCGAGCAGCTGACCTCCGGCGATCTCCACATCATTCTTCTGTCCAGCCACTAGAGATTTATCTTCTGTTCCTGATCTTGACAAGAGAGAGAGGTCGTTGACGGGCGCAAAAATATTGAGCCTCGAGCCGTAAATCTTGCGGAGAAACATGACTTGACTGTAAACATGTAGGTCGCCATTGAATGTTTAGTCACTGATATGCTCGGGACGACTTACTTCCAAATTTCTGTTCTCGCCTAACGATTAAGATGTTACCACGGCGATTGGAGGATATTTCATCAATCATAGAGAATAACGTACCTTCAGCCAATCCGAAAATGTTATCTCAAAGTCCTTGACAGAATCAACATAGCTCGCAAAGGTGATCATGAAGAAACTATTGGGAATTTGGTAACAGGTATCAAATGATATAGTCACAACAAACCACGTACTATTTCTCCAGCGCTCTCCGAGCCTTGGATAAGAGATCTTCTCGTTTGCTTTCGTCACTATCGGCCGTTGTGAGTGAATACTTGACCCTGTATGTGAGGATGTCTTCTCGGAGATTATTTACATGATCACCTAAGGAATCGAGACATGGTTAGCAGCCAATTCCCGATACATAACAATGTTAATTGAAAGCATGAGATCTAAGACACTAGAATGAAGCATGACAGTGCACCTACATGCATCTATTACACGGTCGACCAGTCTTTTAGCCTGTAAGCCGTGATCTAAACACCCAAGTAGACTTAGTATCACTCCATAGTTGCCTTGGTGTGCTTTGCGCAAATTCTCCAAGAGTGTGGGTTGCGCCATCAGCAAGGCAATCACAGACTGAGAATGGAGATCTGCGAGAGATAAATTGATTTCGAGATAAGGCCGCGGCGATACGTACGTCGCTGTAATACATATGTCAATCTTAGAAGTGACTTGTTTTGGTCCTGTTGTGCACTGGCATTTTCCAGCGCTTGAGCTAGCTTGATATCAGTGGCTGCCTGAGAAAATATCAAGTTCATCTCGAACGTAACCGAATAACGTACGGGTGCCATACCTGATTTGTAGGCTGATCGAAATGTGTCAAGCCTTGGATTTGTACTAAGAAAAGCTTGCGAACTTACCGTACTGATGCCCGGGCTGCCGTTACCCGTCTTATAGGACCCGCTACCTAAATTGCTCAAGAAAGATGACCTACTCGGGTATGGATCTTCTAAACCCCTAGCGAGCAGCATTTTCCTCCTGACAATCACGGCGGCAACCATGGCGAATGTAGTTCGGACGGCACCCATACCGCAAGAAAATACAAGGGCACTTCGTACTGGATCTGTGTTTGTGATAACACGTAGGTACGCATCTAAGTAGTTGTCCTGGGTGATGTAAGCGGTAAACCATACTTAGAAATATGACGTGCTCACTTCAATGGGACGGTCGGGGGATATGGGGATACTTAAGTAATAGATCAATGGTGTAACCTGGGCGCCAAGACGATAAACAACATACCGATGATACTACGATGAAGAGAGTATAGTGTGAAACCTGGAATCAGGAGAATGGACGAGATACAGACGAAAGCGTACCTCTACATTCCATCCATCTGCACGCATTTCGTCCCAGAGTTCTCGTGATGTTCTTACGTTGACATTGTCAACATGAGTCCAGGTAGGTAAAACAGCGCCGTCCCCGCTCTCGGCAGCTGTAACAGATGGCGTTCAACATCCGATGGAAGAAAAATCTTGTATTACTCACGCAGTTCATTGTGGGTCAATATCAGGCCTCCATACCTGGTCAAACAGAATTAGTGCCGTCACCAACAAGCGATATCGGATGAGCATCACTTTGTTGATTCCTGTAAGATGTCATTTTTCAAACGTTCTTCTATGGCTTCCAGATTTTCAGCGCGATCGGATAATGATAAGGTTCTTCTTGGTTCAGCGGAATCGCGCAATACGAAGGGTCGTCCTGATATATACACTAGAAGAAAGGCAGGAGAGGCAGAAAAACAAATGCGTCGCCGAGAATCATAAATAGGATGCAAGGGATGTGATATATTAAGCTGCGTCATGATAATGATCTGAAGATTGCGAGGAAAACATACCGATCGGTTCCTCCCGCGTAGAAAACCAAACGACATGAGACGGACTGGCAGTACCAGGACGACAGCGCAAGATGGAAAGAATAGCTCGTAGGCCCTGTGTGCGAGGCTGAGCAACTCCGAAGACGTTTGTGTTGCGTGATGCCCTGAAGTTGGGAGCACCATGGACATTCAAATCGAGATCAAGAGCTCGGCCTATTAAACTCGCTATGAACTGACTTCACAGCAGCCAATGATAATCAAGCGAACCAGACGGGTAATAATCGGTTTTCAAGATGAAGCCTCTGGACAACACGCTTCCTGTTCTCGTTTTGACAACGGATGGTTCTGCTCGCTTCAGATTGGCCATGAGATCAACAGGTACGACGGCTTGTTTTTCTGTCATCGATATTGCCGATTCGCTAGCAACGCGAGATGTTCTGAGAGCTTTGACATCTCTAGATGCTAACTGGAGAGCCGACCGATCCACCAAAGGTACTGATGCTGGACGTTCGGTCGCATCGTCTAGTGATATCTTCGGAAGCTGGTTGATATGCATAGTGCTTACTTCGAATGGGACAAAGCAGGGAGCTTGGTTGTCTATCATACGATGTAACCAGAGCTACTAGTAGCTGGCTGAAACGCCTCGAATCGAAGGTCCACGGTGCCACAAGAGCAATCACACGACTCACATGAGGACCAGTCATGTCGGTCCACGTGAAGCGTGAGAACCCCAACGCCAGTGGCTAAAATGAACGACCGTGAGGCAGACTAGCTAGTGGCGGCTCGTTGAGCCATTTCCGCGCAATCTCAGCCGACGCTTTCCAAGTTTCCCTTTTCTTTCTATCTACCTTTCGACGACTTTGCGATAACACGAAACTTCAGTGCTACCTAATGGGAACTTCAGTGATAGAGTTCAGTTGGAGGGCCAACTAAGATCGGAAACGAATCTTGCAGGTTTCATTACTCAATTCGTAACAGCTCGGTTTCGTATTATTACTCGGCGTGGACCGAATGTGTCGTATCCCTGTGATATCAGCCACTCATTCAGCCAGTGATAGCATCGGGGGCTTGTTCAATGTCAAGTTTCCGAGTCCGCACCGCCCTTTCGCCACACACATCTACTTTGCCATAATTTCGGTTTTCATCTGCTATTTGCGTTTAAGTTGGTCATCGTGAGTAGTAGTTCGTCCCTTTGATGAAGTGTCAAGCCAAGGCTCAGGCAGCTGACAGCAGAATCACTGCAGGGACTCGCAGGGATGTCTCGTGGGAGACAGGCATTATTGTCGCTGACGTTAATACAAGCATGTATAATCGTATACATTGCATGCTGCGCCAACAGGAAATACACAGATCGGGAAAATTCTTTGTGAAACCTGACCTAACCTTTCCTTCATCCGTTGCTGCGAGTGCAGGCCGTCATGATAGGATTTGGGCACTTGGCTTGTCTGTCTCAGAAAGGCATGTTATTAATATGATTTTGGCGGCAATTTTTTTCTAGACTCGATTAGGATGCTTCGAAGGTATTAAAGCTACTCTTGAGGCGTGGATCTTTACCATCGCTTGAGATGTCCTCCTCTCTCATGACCTTTCAGGTTTTTTTTGCCATCATATGCCTTTTTCTAGCCGTTCACCGAGTTCGACGAAAGAGTTCATCCAAACTCTCCTTTCCCCCAGGCCCCAAGGGCTTGCCGGTGCTAGGTAACCTGCTCGACCTCAACGGCAGTCAGCCATGGATCAGTTTCACTCAGTGGGCATCGACACGCGGTAGAGTCCATCAATTTTCCAAGAAACAAATATCCTTACTTTTTTAAGGGGACGTCATCTACTGCAAGCTGTTTGGACGGCAAATTATTGTTCTACAATCGCAGGAAGTTGCCAAAGCACTGTTGGAAAATCGCTCCAGTATTTATTCCGATAGGCCACCAGTCCATAGCACAAAGGCGTAAGGAAACCAACATCCAACATGCTATATATTCATATCTGACACTTTTCATAGAACCGGTTCTGAGTTTAACAGTGCCCAGTTAAGATATTCTGATGAATGGAGATTGCATCGACGAATTTTCCATCAATCATTCCGACCCGAGGCGGCAAAAGATTACTTGCCTATTCAACTTCGCAAAGCCCGTCAGCTGTTGCAGGGCATCATAGAAGCCCCCGAGCACTACCAGCGCCAAATTGAACTGTAAGTGATATCTTATCTTGTCCTTCGGCAAGCTTAATGATAAAAACGTGGTGATCCCAGTTTCGCCTCTTCCGTGATCATGTCTGCCGTATACGATTACGAGGCGAAGCCGAATGACGACCCGCTTGTACTTGCCGCTGAAAAGGCGATCAAGGTATTTGTAGAGCTGGCAAGCCCCCAGACTTCAGCCATCCTGGAGTCATTTCCGTTTCGTAAGTTTTTATCAGTCTACGTCTCCAGAAAGTTATCTCTGACTTAACGTAGTGCTGAGACTGCCTTCTTGGTTTCCCGGCGCGAGTTTCAAAAGACTCGCTATCCAATCACAAAGGAATGCTACCGCCATGATTAATATTCCGTTTCACTATGCACGAGAACGTGCAGTAAGCATTCATGTCCTGAACAAGAATTAATCATATCAACTTAAGACGTAGATGACTGCAACTTCGAATCAGTGTATGATCTCGGAGTCTTTGAAGCGGTTAGAAACGCATGGTAATGCGGACGAATTCGAGCTTGCGCTGAAGTCGTCTTCTGCTACAGCATTCATTGGTATGACACGGTTTATCTCCTGAGTGACGCTACTAATACATGTCGTATATAGCTGGAGTTGAAACGGTCGGTGCTGCTTATCAACATCAACGTGCTTCCCACGAACTGACGGATAATCAGACTGCGTCAACGCTCACTATCTTTGTTCTTGCAATGATGCTCTATCCAGATGCACAGAAACGTGCACAAGAGGAGATTGAGGCAGTTGTAGGTGACCAACTCCCTACATTTGAAGACCGGCCTTCGTTGCCGTATGTAGAAGCAGTCTTGCGCGAGACGCTTAGATGGCATCCAGTGTTCCCTCTTGGTGGGTCGATCTCCTGCATCGTATGTTAGGACCTTACATTTACATGTGACAAATTAGGTTTACCGCATTACACGACGGACAGCGATGTGCACAATGACTATTACATCCCCAAAGGTCTGGTTTTTTCTATATAGCATCACTTTCATTGCTAACCACCACGTAGGTGCAATTGTTATGGCAAATATCTGGTGCGTCACAGTACTTGCTGGCCTTGAGTTGCGTTAAGGCAACTGCTACAGGGCCATGTCAAAGGACGAAATAAAATACCCGAATCCTGATGAATTCAAACCAGAGAGGTTTTTCATGGCTGATGGACAATTGAATGACGACACTGTCGATTTTCCTTTCGGCTTCGGGCGCCGAGTATGTGTTGGAAAGTACTTCGCTGATGCTTCCTTGTGGATTTCCATAGTATCTCTGCTAGCAACATTCCGTTTCATGAGACCATTGGACAATGAAGGGAAAGAAGTAGACCCTGTCTTCCAATGGTCCACCGGACTCATTTCGTAAGTATCTTGTTCCATGCTATCATCCAAGCGAGTACCGTGAACTAATCGTTGAGATAAACCAGACACCCCAAATCTCTTCCTTGCCGTGTCGTTCCCCGATACCCGGACATGACTGCACGCAAGCTTGCAGACGTAATAGACGTCAGCGCATGAAGCGAGTTGCTCGGTCAGTTGTACAATTACATCTCAAGGGAGGGCAACATAATTTTTGTACATGATTATGCGCGATAAGTTCAAGTTGAATTTGAAATTAATTCCGATTATGCACACTAGAACAAGGATTGTATGCGGGCGGTATCGGGATGTGGGAGAAACAAGCGAGTATGAGTCAATGTCCTTATCATGCTTCGGGCACGTTGTTCTGTGCAGGTCGGCTACTTCGACATTGCACGTTCCCTCGCATATGGAAGAGCTTACTAATGCTATAATGTGTTGTTGTTGATCGTTGTTGATCCATCTTTCTCGCTAATTCGGATCCACGATCTGAGTCGCTTTACATACTTGTGCAAGTGTTCCTTCCTCGATCGTCTTGCACAAGCGATGTACATGATGATCAGGTCAATTCGCGGCCTCGAGCGGATACATTTAGTAAGATGTTTGCGAGTTTCAACCTCTAGTCGGAATATCATATATTCCAGCTGGATGTGGAACTCGCTAACATCTTAGAGCTAGTTCGGTAACCCAAGGTAAAGTAAATTTGCCAACTTCAAGGATGATGTAAGGCCGGCACAGTAGGTGCCGATAGCTGAGTTTCAACCTTATGATATCAATATTAGTAGGACTTGTTATCCATCGCGCTCATTGCTTTAGGGATAGATTATGGATACCATTGACCCCTTGCTCCAACAACTCGCTCAAGCCCAGGCTGTTCAGCCGCCAGCTGCAGGCCGTCGGCAGAATCATATGCGAATCCTACGTCACATTGCACTACTCGTCAGTGTCCTTCTGACTGCTACGCACTCATTGCTTCAGGACTCTGTACCTGAGGCATACCACACATCGGCCCTCTCAGGTGAAGAATGGGTCATGGAACTCATCACTGGTCACCCGGATCGTATGCGATGCGAACTTGGCATGCATGCAGATGTCTTTCACGCGCTCATAGCCGAACTTCGTGTTTTGGGTTATGCTAGCTCACGCCACGTTTCGCTCGAAGAGCAACTTGCCATCTTTCTATATACGTGCGTTACAGGGCTAACGATCCGTCATGTCGGGGAGCGTTTTCAACGGTCAAACGACACCATCTCAAAGTAAGTTTGTTTTTAATGTTATTTATGATGAGCTCACAAATAATTCCAGGTATTTCCGGAAGATCTTGTTTATCTTTGCGTCCCCCCCGTTCTACACAACATACGTATGTTCTCCCAACGACACCGATGACATCTCCAGCAACATCCGTAACAATCCAAAATTCTGGCCTTACTTCAAGGACGCTATCGGTGCGATCGACGGCAGCCACATCCATGCTCGCCCCTCATCATCTGATCGCCCCTCGTATCGTAATCGCAAAGGTTTTATTTCTCAAAACTGTCTATTCGCCTGCACCTTCAACCTCAAATTCTCCTACGCTCTCACTGGCTGGGAGGGATCCGCCACAGACGCACGCCTCTATGACGAGGCTCGTTCAGGCAGTTTGTATATCCCTCCCGGCAAATATTTCTTAGCGGATGCGGGATTCCCTTTGTGTGACGAGCTCTTAGTCCCCTACCGCAGTGTCCGTTATCATTTGGCTGAATGGGGACGTGCTAATCTTAGGTATGTTTTATTTATTTTATATTTTAGGTTTTTTAATAACTATTCTATGTTTGCAGACCAACAACCAAAGAAGAGCTCTTCAATCTGCGACACTCATCCGCTCGAAATGTGATTGAGCGGATCTTTGGCGTGTTAAAACGCCGTTTTCGTATTCTGTTGCTCTCACCTGAATATCCTATGACCATCCAGGCACGTATACCTGCTGCGCTATGCGCGATTCACAATTTCATATCGACTCACAACCCTGACGACAACGTGCTCCCGGACGACGACAATGAACACTTCGATTACGACAACCCGGAGCACCAAGGGATCCCCGATGATGAGGAGGAGTTTGACGGAGCGGGAGGCATGAAGGAAGTGCGCAATCGTATTGCGCGCTGCATGTGGGAAGATTATCAGACTGTTTTGCAGCAGCGGGGCCTGCTAGATGACTCCTTTGAAGATTCTGACAATGATATGTAGCACTGTAGCACGACTCTCATGTATCCGCCGCCATCAAAGCACAAGATGTTTGCATTACCATGCTTCAACTACTGCATTATCATCATATGTTGTGTCAATAGCGCATTTTACATGAGTATACTAACTACCAGGCGCAGGAAGTTGAAGTCCCAACCGCTGGGCTGTGGAAAGAATAAAAGCACGGCGCATCTCCTTGTCAGCAGTCTGTGTGTATATGTCAGTAGCTGCAGGGTCCATAGAAAAAACCTGTTGTATTATAAGCCGCTCTGCGAACGGCAACTCTGCATCCTCAACCTGCAACATCTGCATGGCCCTCGAGCGCTGGTCCATTACCCGATCCTCAGGATAGACCATGCGCTCAGCAATTACATCTGTCAAGCGATTGACAGAGCTCTGGAATCCCATCACGGCTACAGCTGTGGTGGCCTTCGATATCTTGGTGTCCAACGTGTTAGTGTTCTTGGTGGAACCGCCCTGAGTCTGTGCATGGCCTCCTGATCCACGGCCTGATGCGCGGCCTGATACTGTCTTCGCTCTTTTGATAGAGCTCGACTCGGAGGGAGGCGGCATTTGCATTTGAGAAACTGAGGTAGATGCAGATGAGGCGGTCAGCTCCATGTCGGTGTGAGAACGTTTGCCAGGAGGAGGCATGAAGGACGGAGAAGCAGGAGGAGGCATGAAGGACGGAGAAGTAGGAGGAGGCATGAAGGATGGAGAAGCAGGTGTAGAAGTGAGGGCAGCTGCTGCAGGGGCGGTGCTAGGACCAGCAACACCAGCACTAGATGTGGCAATAATGGGACCAATCATGGTATTGTGTTCACCTGCGGGTACGCTAGGACTGGAGCTTGAGCTTAAGGGAGGGGGGAGAGCTATATTGGGTTGGTACCCTGTGCGCCCTCGGGCGCCACTGCCTCGTGGTATTATGCCGTCCATTTGCTCGTAGTGTCTCCATCCCGATGCACGAAAAGGGCGCATGACTGAATTTCCCTATTATCAAACAGTGAGACGCATGAAATAGCATTAGTGAACTTGACGTACCTTCTTGGAAACATATTCATTCCATACTGAGGTTGAAGCCTCACCCTCGACATTTGCCCCTCTAATATTGTCCCAGTGGACACCAGACTGCTGGCGATACTTCTGAATAGCATTGAAAGTCTGCTTTAACTACACAATCTATTATCAAGTCTATAAATAAATTATATATTGATAGGACTTACTGACGCCCATTTTGTCTTACACATTGCCCCACTCTTCGCTGGACCATGCTCCAGGTACTCAGCAATAGCCTCTGCAGCGCCATTGTACGTCACATCTTTGAAGTTGCCAGCATCACCGATCTTGTCCCGATTGTTGGATAGGTAGAGGAGAAACTGATCAACCTCTGTGTCGGTCCAAACAGCCCTCTCTGTAGTAGTATGAGATGACTCCTGAGCCATGGAGAGGATGTGGACTTGAGCTGATAACACTATCGATATGACACTAGCCCAGATGTTGTTCCGATTGCATAGATCTTGAGTCGTATGCTGGGGTGTGTGATAGCTAGACATGGGATCAAAGGAAGTTCAAGCTCCGATGTCGGTCTCCAAACCGGAAGCTACTGTGCCGACCTTACATCATCCTTGAAGTTGGCAAATTTACTTTACCTTGGGTTACCGAACTAGCTCTTACGATGATCAGAGTGTCCAGTCGAATTCATCAAGTTCCCTGGTCAAGATGAAGTTCGTGTTCTGACTTGCCAACCATTCGGCGCGAACTTGAGGATCTTTTTGACGTACTACGGTAATTAAGCGATGGCTTGATGCCGTTATCTGATCTGTTGATGGATAATCATGATAGGCTTCGTCATATCCGAGTCATTGCCACAAGCCTCCCATGTCCCCAATTACTCGGCAAACCGTCTACGAGTGTCGTATGTAGTCCAAAACCTGGAAAATGACATTCCCGTTTCACCATATATCTATCAGGTTTTCATCCACGAAATTTGCCTCTATTGTCCTTGGGAGGTAAGTACTATTGAAACTTTAAGCTTGCTTGTCTTTCTCGTAATCCATCAATAGTCCATTACTAAATTGTCAATAGGATAACCAGGGCTTAGAGGCAACAATTGGACAAAGCCTCGAGAATGGCATACATTACATGTTCCGCAATTTCCAGGCTGCTCACATACCTCTACATACGGCCGTCTGAGGATGGGCTCGCTCGCGAACAGTGCAAGAAAATGTTTCCAGTCGCAACCGAGTCCTTCCCACCAATCAAAGCAGTCAACGTAAAAATGATTCCGGTCCGGGCGCTACTAACCTGTAAGTATTAGCTTGATTTCGTCGCCTAGCAGCGATGCAACTTGGGATTTCCAAGCGATTCTAAACGTCATATTGTGACGCATTGTATACACCTAAAATATGCCAAGACCTCACTGGCAGTCTAAGGCTTAAGCGCAACCAAATCTGCCGCTTTGCATTTATCCATTAGGATGGCTAGCGAGTACGATGTCTATAAAGACCCGACGTAGCAGAGTCTTCCCTCATTGCTCCCCGTTCCACGCCATGAAGGATTCACTCGTTTTCGCGTACTATTGCTCTGGACATGGTACGCATTCAACGTCGTCTAGTAGTGTCATAAGATCCCTCACTTCTTCTTTCTATAGGCTATGGCCATGCGACACGCGTATCCGCGTTTGCTCGCCACCTCCTTAACCTGGATTCTCGGACGACAATACACATAATATCGTCTGCTCCAAAACATGTTTTCAATGACAGCATTAGTCTCGGGGTCCTATATCGCTTCGCCGAGATTGACCCAGTCGTTGTACAGCCTGTGGCGTGAGTGTGTACCGACCTACAATTGACTCATTTCATTAACCGCTAGATCATTAGATACCGGGTCGACCGTCACAAGAGTGTTGAAGCTCTCAGGTCCTTTTTAGCACGCAAAGAATCTCTTCTGGAGCAAGAGCGACAGTGGCTCTTCGACGTACAGGCTGACTGTGTTCTTAGCGATGCTGCCTTCCTTGGATGGTGAGTTCAGAATCCATCGTGGTAGATCCTTGTGCTTATCAGTTGTCTAGTCTTGCCGCAAATGCCACGGGGTTGCCTTCTATCCTCATTTCAAATTTTACATTCGACTCTGTGTACAGCTTCCTTTCAACGAAATTCGTGGACCAAGTCGATACACCTCTAGGAGATGAACTTTTGATTGATAACCACAATTCGGACCATCCGATCCCAGACGGAGAGCTTAAGCCCTTGGTTCAACAAATATATAATGGTTACCGCTGCGCGGACCTTCTTGTTCGACTTCCTGGATGTATACCTATTCCATCGTTCTCAACCTCCCCGTCGTTACCGGCGCCACCCTGGACTGACCAGGGCAGCAACACGCTATTAGATGAGATTGTATCTCATCTTGTTCAGAAACCCGATACACACCTACTCCATCCTTCGATACCTTTCGCCGACTTGCACCCTAAGAAACCGCTTGCACGTAGCATCATCCAAGCTCCTCTTCTCGTTCGTGGTATTAGCAAAGGACCAGACACAGTTTACTCGCCTATTGGTCGATCCCGATTTCTTTCGTCGCTTGGTGTCCCTGAACATCTACACAATCCAGATGAGACGAAGATTCTTATCGTTTCATTTGGCGGACAGGTCTTCCAGAGGCCCACTTCCAGTCGCAGCAGCAGCACGGGTAACTCAAGTCCAGGATACAGAACACCTCCTACGGGGCTACAGCAGATCACTGATAGCCCACAAATGTCAAAGATCCCTCTTTGCAGCGATGCTCTCAGCAAAACGGACACATCACACTGCTGTCACAGCGCCCCTCCTGTCATCAAGCCTGAGCGTAGCCCTACGTTTGACAAGTTATGCGCGATGTTAACCAAAACAGAATCTTGTTTGAAGAATGACGTCACCCGCTCATATTTCGATACCTCCGTTTCGGACATAATGCTTGACCATGCCGTAAATGACTTCGATGCACGGCTGTTACCGGACTCGTCTTGGATCGCGATTGTATGTGGAGTGTCAAAATGGGGGCAGGAAGGGGCAGACGAAAATCCTCCCGACAGGTTTTTTGTCGCTCCGAAGTACGTCTACATGCCCGATCTGACAGCTGTCGCAGACGTTCTGCTCGGAAAACTGGTGCGTTGTGTCATATCTATAGTTTTCTTAGCTAACGGCCTTCTTACAGGGATATGGAACAGTTTCGGAATGCGTCGATTCTTGCACGCCTTTCGTTTATGTCTCACGTCCACTTTTCGTGGAAGAGCATGGCCTGAAGCTCCTGCTCGCACAAGAGGGAGTCGGAATCGAACTCCCCCGAGTCGCTTATGAGGCTGGCGACTGGGCTTCTGCTGTGGAGGAGGCATGGTCGCTGGGCCGCAATGCGAAAGCGGAAATGCGTAGGAAAGGTATGTTAGGTGTTGAAATGAATAAGCGAGAAGAAGAAGGCACGTTACTTGCGGGACAAGTGACGGATTGGGTCAGGGCATGGCACGATTCGATAACGCAGAGGACGGTGTCTGAGGTCTGATGTCTGTCACGATAGATTGTTAGAGGCGACCTTTGTCTACATTATTACATACTATACGTTAGTACATACCGCACGCTCAGGGCTGCGCTTGCATAATACATCAATTGAAGTCAAGTGAGAGTCGTACGAGTATCACTCACATCATGCGCTGTTTGGAGCTACGATGAGTACGGAGACCCTGATTTTGAGTTCCGACTGACTGGGCGTTGGATTTATCTCCAACTGGAACGCCTTCTATCAAAGTTGTCAAAGTTGTTCGAGTACGTACTGCTACAATCTCTTTAACCAAAAAAGCAGCTGTCATGACTGTAAAACCGAGGTGTGCGTCTGTAAAGGACTGTCGTACTGGTTCCGAGTCGCACTCGGTACGTATACAGCCATTAAGGATCATCATAGGCTGACTACGGGTTGTTGTTTGCTGATCTGAGCCTGTTAAGACCCGACACGGAGGAAGAAATTTCCTGGCAGCTAGTCGGGATTCGACGTGATGATCGAAGCTTACTACTATTTGTTAAGCCTGACGGTCATGGTTCCACCCAGACTCTCTATCCATTACTGGTAGTGGGCGTCGAAGAGAGCCCACAGAGGAGTCCAAATACAACCAAGGACTGTTTTTCAAGCTAGTAGCCCAAAAAATCGTCGGAGGAATAGCGCTTGGTTGCATTTGTTCTCTCGGCTCTCTTACGATGGACAGAGTCTGGGTTCTACCGTGTTGTACGCGTTCTGTTCACCATTTCAGATCCTGGGCAACCCAGCTAGTAGCACAGTCAGCTGTGATCGCATGACCGAAGAGGACAAGTAAAATTTTCAAAAGCGGTGATTTGTCACAGTTTGTCACCAAGTTAATCTTGTCGACCGTTTTCTTTCCCATTGGCAAGGTCTGGCTACCCACAAGACCGGCTTTGCATATCAGATATGCGTAACTTCGGGATATAGTGATCAGAAAGTATCATTACGGACATGCACTAGACCAAGAATAACAAACCACATGTCCCAATCCCAAGTAAGTATACCTAAACTAAAAAAGGCCATTCTTGTTGCGTGAAGATCGAAGTATATCTTGTAGTCGTAAAATATCTGAAGAGTCAAGTGAATGAGTCAAACGAATGATGTATGTCTATGTATGATTCATATGATTAGTGCCTGCTGTAGTTTCACATTGTCCTTGAGACCATGTAAAGCGTGCTGATCATTAAGATTGCCCACAGTTTCCTGAATTTACCGTTGCCGGTGGGAGTGTCGACGTGGGCTTGGCTGCACGTTGATCCACCGCAGCGGGCGACTTGCTTGTCTCCATTACCACCGGAGCAGCCGCGAGCGTTCGCCACTGCTCCAAAAGTTGTTGACCCACCCCTGGCTCAACCTCCGTACCATCCCGGGAGACTTTGATCTCCCGGTCCTGGTTCCAAGGATTTCGAAGGTGCCGAGTGGAATAGAAAGGAAGACGCTCAGTACAGAGCCATTCCACCTTGAACGGCTGCCCCCAAGCCTGTTGTTCGTCGTTCCCAGCGTTCTCTGCCATCGATGGCATCACATCATCTCTCTGTTGTTCTTCCCCAGTGTTGCCATCATCGCTACCTATGCTATTATTCTCTTCCTCCACAGATTGTAAGGCAGATATCACCGACTTAGTGCCATCCGTGCTCTCCTGGTTCCGTAACGCCCGGACTGGTGCATTCTTGTCGAGCACAATTTCGGGAGTCACATTTACAAAATCCCTGGATATTAATCCAGTGGCTGTCATGGCCTTCCTGCTTTCACGGAGGTTCAACTTCTTAGCTGAAGACTCTTCCCGTGGTGGGCAAGGCCCGAGTGCAGCTGGTGCAGATGATCGATGAGGCTCCATAGGAGAAGGTTTGCTACTCAGACTTCCTCCAGAATGTGGAGTGAAAGGCATTGGCGATTCCTCGACGAGACGATTTTCTGATGGCGTGAAGAAAGAATGATCGGTGGCAACATGTGGGCTAGGACTGCCAGGCTCGCGCCGAGACGAGGACACAGAGGTTGCCGAGGGATCTGCATGCGAAGCCCACGAAACTCTGTGTTCGCCCTTCAATATTCGGCCAGCCATGCTTGTGTGTCAAAAAATCAGTACTGTGAAAAACAAACATGGAACTGTACATACTGTGCATATCCATAGAATTCCCCACTCTTATTCACGCTAAATATCAGGATAACATCGCTGCTAGTGCGGTAAGCCTGGTCAAGAATCGCCTCATTATGCTTCTGAGTTGCCCATAATCCGTTTTTAACACTCAAGTCTAGGTCGAACTACAAGGTCAAAGCATCAAAAATAAATCAGACTTGGTCATCCTCTAGAAAAACGAACCTGTGTTAAAGACTTGAGGATAAAAAAGCGTTTTGGAAAATGCCGGGACAAAAAACTGGAGTTCGTCGACGCATAGGAGCTATTTGATTGAGCCTTGACACTGTCTCCGGGTTGCGAACCTTGGTGAGCTCTGGCAGCTTCCTCATCCATCGACTGTGGCGCAGCCACAGCTAGTGGATTCCCTGATTCACTCGATAAGCTCGAACGGCGACCGGTAGATGATGACCGATCGTCTTCACTTGGAGTGACCTGGTTATCCATTTGTCCCTGTTGAGATTGCTCACGGATATAGCGAGTGTGCATGCCCACTCCCCTTTGCCCACCTACCCCAGCACGCAGATCATCCTCTTTGCGACGTACTCGACAAACAAGTCGTGGACCCCGCCGTTCATGTGGATGAAGGTGCTGCCCATTGAACTGCACGATTGCGCGCCGTAAGTGCTCTTCCGTGTTGAAGTTGACAAATGCGCAGTTTGACCGGGAGATTAAGAAAATCGATGAAATACCATTGTCTTCAGACTCAAACGAGTCATCGTCCACAGGAGGGCGTTTCAGGAACCTCCAGAGTTCGTCGTGGGTGGTCCCACCTGGAACATTCCCTATCCACATCACCCATTCTGATTTGTGGGAGGGGGGGTTGGGATGATGGGGTCGACGTACAGCGGGACGTTCAGAATGAGAACAAGACGGAGAATTAACTTTCGGTGGTCTTGAGGGTGAAGCATGACCTTCGGTGCGAGCAAATATTTTGGGAGAATTTGATGCCGATAATGATGAGGGAGCTGTTAATGCAACCTGAGGTAGGTGCCTTACAGGCAGAACCGCCGATGAAGCAGTCGACTGTACAGGTGAAGTAGGGCTACCACGAATGGAGACTTGAGAAAAATGTGTCTCCAAATCGGACGAAGGAGAGTCCTGCGAGGGAGGGAAGTTTATTTGGTACTGAGGCTGATAATGCATGGGGATTCCCTCGTTAAATCCAGGCGGGACAGGCGAATGGTAATGCCACTGATATGGATTTGGCTGATATGCGTGGTTGTAACGGTAAGGAGTGTATGGACTGGGATAGCGCACAGGCTGGTATTGTAGTGAACCAGAGGCGCCTGGAGGAGGCTGCTGCACAGGTAACGGAGAGTGAGTTGTGGGACTACTTGCGGTGGAATGCATTCCAGAATTACTGCCCAACGTATATGGAAGCCCGCCCGTGTGATATGGTGAGCGCGCCTGCATCATGGATCCGAATCCCGGTAGATTTTGTTGATATGGACCAGACTCCAGAGGAAAGTGCGGTGCATATCCACGAGCGTGTGTATATGGATAGGTTGGTGGGTGAGCCGTTGGAAATGGAGGTGGCTGCTGGGATAATGTATATCCCGGATAGTTATTCGGCTGGAATGATGATGGGGGGTAGTGTCGCAGCAAACTTCCTATGGATGACGATGGTGATACGTTGCCTCCTTGCGAAACGTTTGCGTGAGGAATATTGTCAACACGCGTCCCGGACGTATCCTGTGTAGCTTGAGTTTGTGTCTGGACTCCACTAGAGCTCGAAGGGTGGAACTGGACATGACCAGCGTGAATGGACGCCAGCGGTGGATGGCGTGATGTGCTGGGAGGGGGATGTACCTGATTTTGTGAGCGTTGCCGCTGTGGAGGCATCCGCATGCGTTTGGCGCTATCTAGAATATTGTCGGTACCCGTGGAAGCCATATAGCACGTTACGACGATATTGATAAATAGAAGAAGTAGCTATGAAGCCCCTTGAATTATGACATTTGCAGCGCAAAGGATGCTACTCACAGGGGATTAAAGTTCGTGTTTCTGCTTTATGGGATATGTTGCGGTATGAACCGTTCGACCGATGACACGGGAATTGATACAGGCACCTTGCTGTCCTTAAGAACTTTTGGATTCATGTCACGATCTGGAAGAGCGCATGCCGTGAGAACATGATGTCATACGAAACTCAGCCTTCTCTCCTGTAGGAGTTCTGACGTCGAGACCCATGAGATTGGCGGGACTCCGTTGAGCACTGCCTCTATTTTTGCTAATACGCATAGCCGGTCCACACAGCCCTCTGCTCCTCTTATTACGAATCAGATAGGCCAAGGGTATTTGACACTCACTCGATTTCAAATTTCCCCATCTGTTTAAGGCCGAAGTGGCTCGATGATCCAACACTTTGAAGTGGGACGGTCAATGTATAAGTCATAGGCATCACCCATCCAAGATGACGGGAAGGGATGGATTCAATCGTTCTAGCCCGCGGGCCGTGCCGTGCCGCCTCACTCCATTCAGGACGACACATGGATTGCAGCAGCTTTTCGGAGCTGCTTCTGTACCGCTCACTGTTCAACGAGGGCATGATGGACGTCGGCAGTCCTGCAGGAACAAGAAGGCAACACGGCACCTATCAGTAGGCCACAATAGTAGTATTACTGTACACAGTACTTACTTGCCACAACAGCTTGCTCCTCGAAAATGATGAGTAGGCTGCTTGATTGAACCTTTGACAATAATCCTAGTATTCATGGAGTGCTCCACGGTGGAGGTAGTACTGTCTAATTATTCGATACGTACTACATACGTACTCACTTGCGATATTTGTTCAAAATTAATATTCAACATCCGGGGGCCCTTGAACTCGTACCACCACAATGGTCGGTTTTTCCCACGCTCTCAAGCGGGCAAGGTTGAGCTCACAACGCTCAACAGTCCACTAGACTGGCCTCCCCACCACAATCTATAGCCTCCCCTACGAACACACAAAAGAAAACGACTGAATAACATCCCAAACCAAGTCAACCCAAACGCAAAATTAAAAACGAACACACCGCGCTGAACGCCTGACCCGACAACAAACACCATAAACGCTACTCTATATAAGACAAACGAGAACACGACCCAATAAAACATCGCTAAGGATTGATAAGAGCCACACCCCACTGCCAAGAACCAATATACACGTCAAACTCCCCACCTAGAGCCTGAACACGAACCAAAAAGAACACTGACCGACGTAAATCTAACCCACTCTAACCATTATAGCCCACAATACACCCTCCTAACTGACTACGAAATGAATATGCTCCCACAGAACCCACAACACCCCCTAAACACATGGCCCACACACGTACAAAAGACAGCACCTCGCTATCTACACGCAACCCGCCAGAATCGAACCACACCGGAAAATATACACGAAAACACCACCAGCAACCATATAAATACACACCACCTCGAACGACAATACCCCAACCTCCTCATAAGCGGAAATGAAAGACCAATCCTCTGTCAAAGCTGCCAACGTTAGTGCGCGCCCATCCCCGATGGGAATCCGCCAACCGCTGCCCAGACCATACCGCTCTGGTTCACAATACTTCCCCCCGAACGCCTTGACCGACGAAGGGGACTTCATGGAAACACAGTCCTTACCACCAACCCCCACCCCTAACCCAAGGCCCAACTCACAACCCACGCCCAATGACACCAATACCCCTGGAAGCCATGCGAATCCCACCTCTGCTCCCCCCCCGGTTGCAGCAGAAGTGACCACACCCGTAGCCAAAAACACCCCAGAGGACCTATCCAAATCCATCCACGCCCCCAGAGATGAGGAAGACACCGCGATGTCCGAGGAAAATACAATACCAAACCCCTTTACCCCCCCCTCCACCACCACCACCACTCCCTCCAAACCCGTCACTCATTCTGAAGAAGACCTCCTTAGAGCACACCTTGCCGTAGCAGAGACCAACAGATCCATTGTCAAACTAAACGGCTCGAACTCACTCACAGCAATCCCGCACTTCACCCCCGTCCCACTAGGAGGTTTCCCACAAATCCACCTATCCCACGCGGCTCAGCTCTTTGACTTCCAAGCCCCCAAAGTCATTACGGCGTGGCTGAAAGTCCCACACCCAAAACTCCTCATACGAGTTTTCGACCACGACGGGAAGAACCCATCGGCCAAGGGCCCGATCTTTGTGGAACATCTCCGCAAGGCTATCACGGACATCGCCAACTTCGTCCACGATGATAACCAAGAAGTGAAAGTCTCCCCCCCGTGCCCAGACGCTACCATCAAAGACGATGACGAGCACCCCATCAGTTTCCTAGCGTACAATTTCTCAGAAGAGACGAAGAATTTCATTCTTTCACAGCGCATATGGTCTTCACCAGACATTACCTTCGCGGCCCACCAGTTCAGCGTTAACACGCCCCCCCTCCTCCTTTTCTGCCTTCACGGCTTCTCAACCACGGACACCAAAACCGTTAAAGACGCAGTCTATGAGACCTGGTCTGAAGGAGGTACACGCTGGGACATAGGAGAAATCCTCGCCGAGAGCGATATCCCATATGAAGAGAAAGATTCCGCTACCTTGGAACTTATCAAAACGCTTTGGGTAGAACGCCTTGACTACAAAGTAAGCGGAGGAATACCCCTCCCCCGCTACAACGTTTTCGCCGCCAGCCCAACCAGTAACCCCGCGGTATGGACCAAACTCCGCCTCTACTTGCACTCCCTCATATACCCGTCCGAACTCGAAGGCACTGGCACAGCAGTAGGCTTCTCCGCCTGCTCCTTATGTCACTCAATCGCACATCCGCGCGGTCTATGTCCTTTCCCAGAAATACCGCTCTGGAATGGACCGAAACACTACAACCCCAAGTCCATAACCAACCAGAGGGGTAGAGGACGAGGAAGGAAGACTTTCTCTTAAGGAATGACCCTTCAGAATAACTCGAACATATATTCTCTGTCATATATACATCCCCACCTCCACCATACATATCTTCCTACCCACTTAGCTTGTAGACCCGCTAACCATGTAACTACGCACTCTGAATATCATCCCCACTCCGACCCATAATCCAACACAAACGAAAGACGGATCAAAAATAGCCTACCTCCTGACCACAGGCTATTGACGCGATCCCAACAGTCTGCCGAGGCGCATTCTGGACCACCTTAACCCATAGCCCAAATTTACTGACTGCCCAGCAGGACAGGAAAGCTATGGTAGCCTCGACGGCAATTGCCAACAGCGGAGACCTATTTAGGTCAAGGGTTAGCCGCGCTGAGAAGCTGAAGCCACCGCCGAAAGAGATTGGTGACTGGACACCTACCTCCGAAAGCACGAGCATGTACCCACCGTGGTTGTCCGGGATATGACAACCCACGCTTCCCGATGGTCGTTTCGGAAGACGCTGACAACCCGACCACCCACCCACTAACTCCTACAAACACCCCCCATTACGGTAGTACTCCTGGTCTTGGCTCACTCCTCCCGAGAAGCAGAGAGGGCGGGCTTCAGACCACCGGGCCCCCCCTCGAGGACGCTACTCGAGAGTTTGGAGGTGGAAACAACCCCACGCCCCATCAGGCGCCGCACAACCATGCGCTACCTAATAATGACATTAGAAATCAACCAAAAAAGCAAAACAAAACGAGAGCCAACCTCCATATCGCATCCCTGAACATGAAAGGAAGAACATCCTCGCAACTAGACCACAGCGCGATATCAAAATGGTCAGTTATACACCAAGTTATGAGAGAAAAAAAAATAGGAATCCTGTGCCTACAGGAGACGCACCTAACAGAAGAACACGAAGACCAAATAAACACTCTATACTCCCGCAGACTAAGAGTAATCAACTCCAAAGACAGAGAACGCCCAGGATCATCAGCTGGAGTAGCCTTTGTACTAAATAAAGAATTAACGAACACCGAAAACATCGAGTTCAAAGAGATCATACCGGGAAGAGCGCTAATCCTAAAAACTCGATGGCACAACAACGAGGAACTCACTATCCTCAACATATACGCCCCAAACAACCCAGCGGAACACCAGAACTTTTGGACAACCATTAAAGACTCGGAAATGAACAGAAATAACCAACAGATTGACTTACTACTAGGAGACTTCAATCTAACAGAAGACCCGCTAGACAGAGCCCCCGCACGAACAGACAACGAAGCAGCAACCAACGCTCTTAGGGACCTAAGAGAAACGTTAAATGTACACGACTCCTGGAGAAAAACACACCCCACATCTCGTCTATTCACCTTCTACAGCAACGCAAACTCTTACTCCAGACTAGACAGAATCTACTCCTCCCCCTCGCATGATAATAGCCTGTATGACTGGTCAGCATGCACGTCAGCCATTCCGACGGACCACCATATGATCCTAGTGAGATATGCACCCCCGAATATGCCACACATAGGCAAGGGACGATGGTCATGGCCACTTGGCCTTGTAAACGACGAGAAACTATTAAACAAAATGAGTAAAATAGGACAAATGACACAACGAAAAATAGAAACAAACCAACAATCAGGCGGACTTAACACACAGTCAGAATGGGAGGACTTCAAGATCAAAATACGCCAAGAGGCAAAGAAAACGTCTAAAGAACATATACATAAAATCAACACTAGAATAAAACAACTAGAAAACGACATCAAACTCACCCTACGAGATGACGACATAGACACTAACAGCAACACAAGAAGCCAAAAAGCGTGGCTCGAATGCGAAATTAACCACTTGGAGAAAAAACGATTCAAAAACCTTCAGCTTCGATCAAAAGCAAAATGGAATGCTACCGGGGAAACCATTAGCAAGTACTGGTGTAAGATAAACACACCAAAAAAACCACGAGACATAATCTATCAACTCAAAATACCAAACTCAAACCAACTCACCTCACACTCCGGCAAAATGGCAGAAATTGCAAAACAATACCACGAGTCCCTCCAACAAGAGAACATACACCCTGCAATACAAATGAGGAAAAACGAAGCAAAACAAAAAACAATGAACGAAATACCAAACGAACAAAAGTTCAACGACAATAACTCCCCCCTAAGCCAGCTCCTAGAAGAACACCATATCCACAAAGCGTTATACTCCTCGAAGTCTGGTAGCGCCGCAGGAATCGATGGAATACCATACGAGGTATGGAAACGACTACATGAAAAACACTTAGCCGACTCAGAGAACAACGAACCAAGCTTTAATGTAATTAAAACGCTTACCTTAGTCATAAACAATATACAAAAGAACGGAGTAAAAGACGAAACTGAATTCACGTTAGGATGGATGTGCCCTATATACAAAAAAAAAGAACGTACCGAAATCGCCAACTATAGACCCATAACGCTACTAAACACGGACTACAAACTCTTAACAAAAGCATTAGCAATACAATTAGCCAGAGCAGCCCCGAGACTAATACACCCAGACCAAAGCGGATTCATACCTAATAGATCAATATTTGACCCCATCCGTCTCACAAAAATGATGATTGAATACGCTGACATCTCAGAAGAGGATGGCGCCCTCATTGCGCTTGACCAAGAGAAAGCATATGACCGAATCAGCCATGACTATCTGATAGAAACACTACAAACCTTTAACCTCCCGAATATGTTCATAAACACAGTCAAAGCCCTATACTCAAACACCCACACAAGAGTAGCTATAAATGGAATGTTGAGCGAACCGTTCAAGGTAACAAGAGGAGTAAGACAGGGAGACCCACTGTCGTGTTTACTTTTTGACCTGGCCATAGAACCACTGGCGTGCACCCTAAGAAACTCCAACTTAATAAAAGGCTACGACATCCCAGGAATAACTCACCGAGTTAAAATAAACCTATACGCCGATGATACAACAATATACCTGAATAAAAACGACAAATACTCCGACCTAGAAAATATACTGAATGAGTGGTGCCTAGCCTCGGGAGCAAAATTCAATATGGACAAAACAGAAATAATACCGATAGGATCAAAAACTCACCGGGAACGAGTGATCACAACAAGAAAACTCAACCCAGACGACACCCCCCTCGAAAACTCCATCAGAGTAGCCCCAGACGGCCACCCAATAAGATCTTTAGGCGCCTGGATAGGCAACGAAACAAATGACGCCACGCCATGGGAACCAATCCTAGACAACATCAGCAAAACGTTAAACCGCTGGAACAAAGGCCACCCATCCCTAGACGGTAAACGTCTAATCGCCCAAATGGTGATAGGAGGCATGACACAATTCCTGGCTAAAGCACAGGGCATGCCCAAGAACATCGAAGCCGCACTAACAAGGATAATGAGGAAATTTATCTGGAATAACGAAAAAACCTCACCCATCAACCTAGAGCAACTACAAAAACCAAGAGAGGAAGGAGGAATTAATCTGATAGACCTTAAAGCACGAAACGAAGCAATCGAAGTGACATGGCTACGATCCTACCTCGACCTATCAACAAAAAGACCAGCGTGGGCCTTCCTAACGGACATAATCATCAATAACCTTAAACCGACAGGAATCAATAACACGACAGACCTTAACACCTTCCTACAATCCTGGAACCCACCAACAAAAGGGACAAGAGCGAATAGCATACCAAAAGAAATAATCAACATGCTAAAAATAGCGAAAAAATATAACGTTAGCTTCGCACCAATCAAACTCTCAAAACAACTTAAAAAACAATTACCTGCGTGGTATCACCTAGGCGCCCCACCCAAAACATATCATAAGCAAAAAAACGAATGCCTACAAAACAATCATAAGGCCCAGAAAATTAAACACTTGATTAAAATAAGCAAAAGAATCTCACTCACCAACAACGAGACAACCGATAGCAACAAAAAACACCACCCTCGAAAGAACTGCGCATGCAAATACTGTAAGAAAGATAGAGACCAAGGATGCGAAAACCCACATAAATGCGCCACCATAGCGAAAGAAATACTAAACAAAATCGCCCCAAAATTCAATACAAAATCCAAACCAAAAAAAGACAGCTTATCACTCACTCACAGCAGAAAAGAGAAGAACCAACAAGCACACGAGCGAAGACAGGGAGAAATCATCTTTGACCCCACAACAACGATACGAACAACACTCGGAGACTGCTTTAGAATCTTTACCGACCCATCAAAACAATCAGATAGACCAGCTCACCGCCTGCAAGCCCCAATGAGAGGACTAAACATCATAGAAGAACGTATATCCATCTACACAGATGGCTCATGTCTAAATAACGGAAAACACAATGCAAAAGCGGGCAGCGGAATATGGATATCAGTGGGAAACGAGCGAAACAAGACAATAAGAATACCTGGACACCAGCAATCAAATCAGATCGCCGAAGTAACAGCGATCCTAGTCGCCCTACAACAAACAGAACCCTATATCCCTATAACATTCATATCAGACTCAAGATACGCAATTGACGGACTCACCAAACACTTTAGTCAATGGGAAGATAAAGGTTGGATAAACATTGCGAACAGCGAATACCTAAAAGCCACACTGTACCATCTACGGAAAAGATCAGCACAAACATCGTTCATATGGACGAAAGGACACAACGGAGACCAAGGTAACGAACAGGCAGACCGCCTAGCCCTAGAAGGAGTAAACAAACCCATCGAAGACCAAATAGACCTCTCGATTCCCAATGAATGGAACCTACAAGGAGCAAAACTATCATCAGTATCACAATCACTCGCATATAAAGGAATAAAGAAACAAAACAAAACTAAAAACCCACCAAGAAGAGCGACAACAGGTAACCTCGACATCGCAAGATATGCGATCCAAGAAATCACAGGCAACCTCGAAAACGACAGCGCCATATGGACTGGATGCCGAAATAAAGACATACAAAAAACAATACGTCAATTCTTATTCAAAACAATACATGGAGCTTACCGTGTAGGAGAATACTGGTTGAACATCCCTAATTATGAACACCGCGCCAAATGCGCAACATGCCATGCAGAAATTGAATCTATAGAACATATACTGTTAGAATGCCCGAACAACTCCCAGAACACAATATGGAAACTCACCAAAGACATATGGCCAACAAAATTCGGCGCCTGGCCAAGAATCAAATTAGGGACGATCCTAGGCTGCGGGAATTTGCAATTGAAAAAACAAATACCTAACGAACAAAACCCAAACGAAAGAGAGAACAACAACGACAAAGAAGCGAACGACAAGACAAAAGGCGCAACAAGACTTCTCAGAATCCTCATCTCGGAATCCGCTTATCTAATCTGGATAATAAGATGCGATAGCACCATTAATGAAAAAACTTACACAACAGACACGATAATCAAACGATGGACTAATAGAATAAATAATAGATTACAACTAGACAGAATATCCGCAAACAAAATCATAAGAACTAAAAAATTCACAAAACTAGTTACAAATACCTGGGAAAACACTATCCAAACAAACCCCAATACCCAAATACGAAAAGACTGGGCCACCGCCCTAGAGGTTTTAGTGGGTATTAGATCACCCAGGCCCTCTACGATCGAGGCCCCCTAGGTAATGCAGAGTCCCACACACCCCGCATAATACGGGAGTGCATAAACGCATTTTTCCTCAGACCGGGGTTTCCCGAAACCCTGCTATAGCGCGTATACGTAGAACTAGGCTTAGTCAGTTGCTACCAATACATTTCGCTTGTCCAAAAAAAAAAAAATATTCAACATCCATGCCGTTGACTTGTGACCCACCATCACAAAATGTGACGGTGACAATTAACATTTTTTATAAGTAGTAGTCTCCCTATAAATCTCCCATAATTAAGTGTACCTAGCTGTGTATCTCATGAGTAATTCGTATCTCTCACCAACCTGACTGCACTCTTTATCATGGGTCGACCCCGCCTTCATGCCACGGCGGAAGAAAGAGCTGCTGCTGCGCGAAAATATAGACAGGATTACTATGAAAGGCCAGTTTTCAAAGATCAGCCTCGAGTCGGAAACAATTGATATTCGTTACAGGAACAAGAAAATAATAAGTGTGAAAATGGCAGCCAAATATAAAGCACGACGTGCGCGCAAGCCGAGCATGAAAAAGCATGAGCCTGCGAACGCCACACAACCGTGAGTGGCTCAGTTATTTCGTGGTTCCATTCCTCTTATCGATACAAAGCATCGGGCATTCTCCACAGCCCGAGGGGTATGTTACCGAACAAGAGACATCCGTATCGGATAGCGAGAGTGAACACGAGTCGCTGCCTGACAGTACTTCCCAACGCATCGATTTACGGTATGTGTTCGGGCTCCCGCCACTTTCTTATTTCAACAATGATGGATTCAACCTTAGACAACGCATCCAAGACATTCAAACAGCAGTAGCAGAGACAACTGCTCTTCATGCTGAGGACTACTTCGAGCATCTCTACTCCAGCCTGACGAAGAACTCGAATGATTATCAACTCCGACTGTCAATAATTTCGGACGCCATGAAACTTTTAGAAGGACATAGTTTGCAAGCCCGCACATTAGAGGCAGAACTTGCGGAAGAGAATAGGGTAGGGAAATTGCTATCTCAGGCACAAGAGCTCACACAGACATTACGGGATATGACGGGAGCTGCTGAAGAGCTCTGGTGCTTCATCGTAGACGATCCGGATGCTACGAAGCTCATACAGCAATACTCTCGAAGAGAATTGCGATTTCAACGGCCGAATGTAGACAAATGATCACCTTACTTTTGTTTTCGATATTAGTGATATAAGTAGGCATCGGCGGCTGTTGAGCGGCGTTGTACTGCGCAGTGTCTAGTAGAGATCACTTAGGGAAGTAAAGTGATCGCAAACCGAACATCGTTTTTCTAAGCAATCGCCAACAAGACCACACACGTCGAACCATAAAGGACTCACGTTCATTAGCAGGAAACAACACATCCACCCCGTCTAGCTTCTCTATATCCATGTCACGTTATCGAGGGATGACCCAACATAGGAAGTTCACGGGACGCCTGCGAGTTGTCAGTACTACACGCGCCAGTACTTGTAAGAGCTACATACGATATAATTCCGGGGGTCCACTGAGGTTCAAAATCGAAATCTTAGTCCGTAGACATGACGATGGATGCCGAGTGCATCTCCAGATGCAGATCATACTTAAAAGAGCCATGGAGAAGCCCGACTAAGAGCAGCGGCTTCAGGGCGAAAGGCTCGATTGTATATTCGTCTAAAATATGTGGTGCATAAGCAACGCCAAGCAGTCTACAACCCATGCTCACCTGTGCCTATGTCACATGGCCGTAGTTTCGCATAACCGTCCTGAATGTAATTGAGGGGCGGCGATATGAGTAGGCCTCAAAGCACAAAATCGTATCACTTGTAGTTCTATCGTAGAAAAACGGGGTCATGTCAGAATAACTGCTTGAGCGCTTCTCAAGAAGCGCTCGCGCTACCTTCCCAGAGGTCACGAGATAACATCCTGGTCGAAGATACGGAGTGTATATGGTGGCATGCAGCTCTGTCGGATATATCGGGTGTCAAACAAGAGCAAAAGCAAAAGCAGGCTATAGATATCACTCCATTCATTGTATGCGAGAGTCGGCGTTCATATGATACCAGGGATTAATGAAGGGGCTTTGGTCCTGGAGGTAGAGAGAGTTGTCCTCGCGCTGTCTTCTTGGTAAAACTTGATGAATCACTCTAAGGTCCAAAGCAAGATTCAGGAAGGTGAAGGATGATAGATGTCCCGCTCTCAGAGTCAGAAAACTCCTTGTGTGCCAAGCACACTTGAAGTCGTGGATGATCCGGAACCAAGCTGCATGTTATAGTGCAGGTCAGACTCACTTGATGCACTCGGGTCCCGGGCCTCGTCTTGATCACGCTCAAACACTTTTGAAACTCCGCTTGACCTGCACCTTATTGCTCCCGAGTGCCGATGGGGCTTGCTTTGCCCAAAAAAGAAAGTGACCCCCAGGAAAGCGGGAAATTAACCCGTGAAAAGTGGAAATTGACCCCTTGAAAAGTTTCACCGAGCTGGATTTGAGCTGGATCATGGATGACTCCATTTTCCGAGCTTCACGTGATCTGTTCGGCACACAATCGGCAGAATCTGTATAGTTCACACGCTAATAATTGGGGAAAGCGGACCTGGTCCTTGGTCACACCCGGTTACAGTTCCATACACTTGATTTTTATTTCTCATCGATTGGGTACTGCATAAGTGACTGAGCTCGTATAACTTATTGAAGAATACTTAGTCTAAAGAACTAAACTCAAAATTGAGACTCATCTGAGTCTTAGAGCGAAATAAAATTTAACGTCTATGGTGACGAAGTACTTTAGCCCCATTACTCCCGATAAGGCTCCGGCTCAAGGCCGTATGACTTACAGTCTGCTTTTCAGCCAAACTCATCCTTGGACCGGTACCACCACCACCACCACCACCACGTTCACTAACTCTCTCTAAATTCATGTCATCAAAGCCAGTCAATATTGGCAGTCCACGGCCGGACAATGCCTTTCATTCGGGAACACCAACACCAATTGGCACACCCGATCTCCGCGCTTGGCGCGCGCAGTATACTGGAACACCTCCAGTGCCTAATATTCCTGCGCGCTATACACCAGAAAGCCTCACTAGTGGCTCTCTAGGTCAGAGCCTGCTTCCACAAAGCGAATTTCTAGGCAAGGCCTATCGTTTACCTCCTACTGGAATTAGCCCACGGCCGTCAAGCACCATTACACCTGCAAGTGGTATTGATCCTGCTGCTCTTGACTTCGGCACTCCCCAAGACGATCACAAGGCCAGGGTCATTAGGCGTCATCTTTTGATGCGAGAGGAGAGACAGAACCGGGGAGACGTGAACTCAATATCTGGTTCAGAATTAGACGGTCGCGTCCCCAACGATGAAGTTCCATCTACAGGTTCCTCTACTCCGCCTCCAGCAACTTTCAGAGAGGAATCGGAGGCATTTCCTATACCTTACGAAGCTCCGGGTGCAGATATTACGTGAGTCCGCTCTAACCTTTAGTGTCGTCAAGGCTTGGCGTTTCTTCTGAAAGCTAACAACTACGCCCAAGCCATGATATCTACAAATGGCACACGGATCAGCGCCGTCAGGCTGTGCGCCCTCGTGCCACTTCTTTCTCAGGCTCTGTGACACCATCAAATCCTGCCTTCGAGCACATACACGAGCCTGGAGGTTTCAGACGAAACTATGTCTTGATGCGCGCGAATGAGAATGGTGGAGAGGAGCCACGTCCGACCAACAACTTCATCGATTTTCTGTACATATATGGTCAATTCGTAAGTTTTTATCCTCACGTAGCGCGTCAATCCTCATTAGCAAACAGGCTGGAGAAGATCTCGAGGAAGAAGAGGAAGACAGGGCTGATGACGAAGAAGCTACCATTCGTGCTGCTCCTTCTGAGCTCGAGGTCCACATAGCAGTCGATGAAACCCAACCTTTGCTCAAGCCTCGCTCAATGTCGCGCTCTAGACGGAGAGCTGCTTCTGTGGGTCCTCATGGAGATGCATCAGTCACATCAGCCGTTCTGATGGCAAGTCTCGTCTATTCTCTATCAGGGGGATAGTTTATTTAGCTTGTTTTTAGCTTCTGAAAGCCTTTGTTGGTACCGGGATCTTATTTCTTGGGAAAGCGTATGTGTTTTCATACCAGTATTTTCCTTTCATGTGCTGAGAATGGTCCTCCAGCTTCGCCAATGGTGGTCTCTTGTTTTCCCTTATCATGATTTCTGTGGTGGCACTCGTTTCCTTATATTCATTCCTACTCCTCGTCAGGACCAAGTTTGTCGTCTCCGGATCTTTCGGAGGTCAGTTCAATTTTGTTTGAGTCGATTGTATCTCACTCTGCGATGAAGATATCGGCGGTGCTCTATATGGTCCTTGGATGCGTTATTTGATATTATCTTCCATTGTAGTTTCCCAGATTGGGTTTGTCTCTGCATACACGATCTTTGTAGCCGAGAATCTAAAGGTGAGGATGCTACATTCTCTTAATTGTCGTCACTGAATTCGACTTCGTGCCGTGCAGGCGTTCGTGCTCGGAGTCACCAGTTGCAAGACGGATTGGCCTGTACAATACTTCATCCTTGTACAACTCATAATCTTCGTCCCTCTGGCTCTTATCCGTAATCTCGCGAAGCTTAGCGCATCTGCCCTCATTGCGGATGCGTTTATCCTTGCCGGGCTGGTTTACATATTTAGCAGTGAGATGACATTCATTGGAAAACGGGGTATCGCCGAAGTGCAGATGTTCAACCCCAAGGACTTCCCCTTATTTGTCGGGTGAGTTTCGCTCTTAGAGCGCTTGATTGGCGTCTGAAGAATGGACATAGAACTGCCGTATTTTCCTTCGAGGGCATTGGTTTGGTGAGTCATCCTGTTCCATGCTGGAACGGAGAGACGTTGATGGTTCGGGTTAGGTTATTCCCATTACCGACGCCATGCGTGAGCCACGCAAGTTCCCCAAGGTACTGACAGGCGTCATGATCGCATTGCTTTGTGGGCACTTTTTCAATGTTTTGTTATCTGTCGAGCCTCACCGTGCACTTTCAGTCCTATTCGGTGGTGGTGGTGCATTGTCGTACCTGACTTTCGGTTCGGATGTGAACACTGTGGTCTTAGTCAACCTCGACCAAACAAGCAAGCTCACACAATCTGTAAGCCTATCGCAGTAATTTCGTCGATGGAATCTCACGTCCATTCTCTCGATCTCAAGGTCCAATTCCTGTACTCGCTCGCCATCCTCCTTTCTATACCCCTCCAGTTCTTCCCTGCCGTGCGAATTCTCGAGAATGGGCTCTTCGTGCGAAGTGGAAAGCAAGATCCTCGTGTGAAATGGCTCAAGAACTCGTTTCGCTTTGGGCTAGTCGCCATATCCACTGTCATTAGCTGGGTTGGTGCCGCGGACCTGGACAAATTTGTCTCGCTGATCGGTAGCTTTGCTTGGTAAGTGCGACAAAGATACTCACTTGAGAGTGACGATGGATGAACGATGGTTACAGTGTTCCTTTGTGTTTCGTATACCCAGCGATGCTGCACTACAAGGCAGTTGCCAAAACGCGCACAGAGAAGATCGGGGACATTGTTCTTGGCGTATTTGGTATGGCCGCAATGATGTACACCACTGCGTTGACCATCAAGGTATTCTGTCATTCTTTACTTGAGCGGTAATCCCGTGCTGATCTGATATACACAGCTGATGGCAGAGCCTGGACCACCTGCTGACCTTCCTAGCTCGTGCTGAGTATCGAAAGACAAGGAGCCTGTGTTGTGATATCATCAGTAGATAAGTACAGCACATCTAGGGACACCCATGCCTGACCAAGGGATAAATTAATAGATCTCAGACCTTTCTAATAACATGATGTTCTGCGTATGCCAGATGTCATCAACATGTCTACATTCTTACACGACTGTGGGAAGATCAGGGTCGTTGCAGCTCATTGCGGTTGTGAATCATGTCACCATTATCATCATCGTTCTTCTAGGTGAAAGTTTTGATCCACGACTTTGTTGCGGGTTAAACTCGCTTCTTCGCTGTGTATATAACTGATGCTGACAGGTATCGCATGGAACGTTGGTTTGGAAGTATCTATCTTGGGAATCGATCGTATTTGAAGAGCACTAATCCCGTACTTAGATGGACAATTGTCTACCTGTTGACAGAGCAAAGACTCGGAGCATTCAGGCAAGGGTGATAAGGAGGTACTATTGTCAAGCGACGGAAGTGAGGATACCGCGCTGCAGACGACGGCCTTCTTCAGAGTCCTCTCAACATGCGCTGCACACGTGTTTACACCCGTTTTCCGATCATTGTCCTATAATTCTACCGATCTTAAAGCCCTCATCGAAAACACGCTGATCGCCACATAAATGCCCTTCGCACAGAGTTGACATTCTTTGCTTTCCCCTCCAGCTGGAGCTCGCCAGTCGTGTCATCCGGCCACTCTCTCTCATTCGAGCCGACGATCATCATTTAACACTATATCGTTCCCTTTGTTCTATTATGCCTGTAGCAACTAATGTATCTAGTTCCGTTCCCCAGCCACGTTCCATGGTCCGGCGCAAGCCAGCGCCAAGTATTGTGCTAGATGCACGTTATCCTTGTCCTGACCCCGATGACCCATTCGCACCCCTCTCAGTGCTCCGCACCAGAACTGCCAGCACCCTCGGCCTCCTCACCTTCGCTGGTGACTCAACGTCACATCTCCCAATTCTTCCATATACCGGCGGCAGTCCATTCCCTCCTGATCCATACCAAGCCACGCCGCCGGCCAGTCCCGGTGTCGCTTCTCCTGACCAAAAACCGGGGTCGCTTACGACATACAGCACTAGAAGCAGCTTTGATATTTCGCAAAACCTCCATGACACTACCGAGTCAGGACGATGGCCGCCGCAATTTTCACGATGTGATTCGCCAAGCATTCGTACTTTGCCGACTCCCCAGCGCAGGCGCTCGCGATCAGCCGTCTCGCGAAAAGAAGCGCGGACTAACACGTGTCCCGTGTCACCCGGGACGTCGCCCTATGGCCATACAAATCTGCAGGCATATGTGTTGGCTAGCTCTAGATTTCCCTCCCCTGCGCATTCTTCTCAGCCTTTTCGGATGCAGCATATCGGCCATGGCAGCGAGAGCTTGCTTCCCCTCGTTATCCCAATAGCCCGCCATGACTCGGCCCCAGTGCTATCCCTCCTGTCTGAACCTAGTAGTAGAGCATCAACGTTTTCACCGGAGCCGACGCACACTTCGCGTTCTCGTGTCAAGAAGCTTGCGCGTTTCCTTCCCAGGAAAAGCCGTAGCGGTCTCAGTCTCGCTGAATTCTCAAGTGAGACCGCGAACGTGAAACACCATCAACATCATCGCTCGTTCCCCTCGATGGCCGTTGCTCTCGGAGCAAGTTCCGAGCGCCCGTCCAAAGAGAAACACGTACCAGAAGAGAACACGTTCCGCCCACGCCGTAAATCATCGATGTCGATGCTATTTCCGGCAGTCGTTGCCGCGAACATGCAATCACTTGATGTATCCTATCCTTCAACGGGAACGTCTATTTATGACTCTCCTACAAGTGCTGAGCCTGGTTACATGTCTGAACCTAGTAGCTCTTCCTTGTATTCTCCTTCCGGTCTCGCGTCTGTCACTTCTGAGCTAGCACCTCTCACTCCGAAGAAACCTAGGCCTCAGACGATGCAACCTCAGCAGCGCCTTCTCAATTCGAATGAGCAGTCGTCACGCAAGAAACCGTCGTCGCGTCCTTCCACCGCTCCTTCTAACTTCGCACATGTCTTCGACGAGAACGCCCTTCCGACAAAGAGGCAGCTGCTAGATGCAGCGTCTTGTGTTGTCGTGGCCGAAAACGGCATTAGGGTTCCATTTGGCGATCTCTTCCGGGAACAGAAGACAGTCGTTATATTTATCAGGCACTTTTGGTGAGATTCCAGGTCGATCTTGAACGTGTTTGAGCTTATCGTATCATGCTAGGTGTCCGCTGTGCCAAGACTACATGTTTTCTATCGCCAATACTGTAGATCCACAAGTACTCAAGCAGTCAGGGATCAACCTTGTCATCATCAGCAATGGCTCGTACAACATGATCAAGTCTTACCGACGTAAGCATGCCACCCTTCGTTTCGTTCAACCCATGCTCATTTTCCCCAAGAAATCTTCCGGACGCCCTATGCAGTGTATACCGATCCATCTTCTCGTATCTATGGCATTCTTGGGATGACTGTGAAGGCGGTCGAGTCAAAAGCAGAGCAACGGCGCAGTAGTTACGTCCGACATAGTCGCGCGGGAGGCATTGCCATGGTGATCGCAAATGCTCTGCGTGTCGGCATGCCTGTTTGGGAGAAAGCCGGAGACCCTACTCAGCTTGGTGGCGAGTTCGTCCTCGGGCCAGGGTTAGTCTACGTTCCAGATGTTCTGCTGATGCGAACTTATCCATGTTGTAGAATGACAGCATCGTATGCGCACCGAATGCGAAGTCGCAGCTCACATGCGCCTATCGTTCGGGTGCTCACAGCTGCAGGGGTGCATGTTTATCTCCGTAGTGAGAAGCCGAAATCTGTCGTCTCATCTGATCCCGCCGGCCGGGCCTCTCTTGTCCTTGAGGTGGATGAGGAACAATGGATGGAGGAGCGACGCCGAAGTCTTGCCAGAATCCGCGAGCGGAAACAGGCTCGGAGATTAGGTGTCTGCGTACCTCCCAGCGACGACTCCAGCTTTGAGCAAGATACGGAACGTCAGATCAGACATGTTGCGAGTCACATGACTCGAACTGACAGCATTGCGGAGGAAGATGAGGAGTATGTTATTCCGATCATGAAACCAAAGGCTGGAGAGAGCATCAGCAGCCCTCTGCGAGACACTGATGTTGATGAGCCGAGCGACTCTACTGAAGATGACGACACCGACGATTCATCTGTAGATACGCAATCAATGACGGGCTCCGACACTGTATCTGAGAAAGGACATGTTGGGCTGAGCAACAAATCTGGCGCTGTCGAATTTATTCATGACCTTTCTCCACCCATACCGCTCCTTATCTGATACAAACACACCTTTTTGGATATCATCTAATCTTACCGGAATATAACACATAACATCCACTTTCTAGTAGGCCCAGGAGCTGAACGACGAGATGGTTCAAAGTCAAAATCACTCGCCCAAAGGTTATATGTACTGTATCACCACGATCAACAAGCGTTAGTGGTGTATCGGTAACATTGGGTCTTCCCATGGCCTAGCACCGGGTTCGACTCCCGGCTGACGCATGATCACGAATCGTACAAATATCTTGATTCGTAACTTTTTTCCCTCCACACAACATGAAAATTTTGCCAGGTTTGTTATGCAATTATTTTCACACGTGGGCTTTTACGGATCCCTCGATTGATTTCGTGCTTCGTGAACTTTCAAGACACGTTGGGACCCACGATAAGCTAGGCCTCAAGGCTTCAACGCTCGTTGCTCTTTTTGTTCAACACCGTTCTCTGGAAGTTCTCCAACTGGCTACCGTATAGGGTTATGTGCTGTAGCGCAATTAGAGCGTCGCCGTCAATGTGATCTTGTCCATTTCCCAGCAGGGGCCTGTCCTTCGTTTCTCGGTCTTCCTTCGTTGCATATTTCACCAGTGGACACAAGTAGCACAATTCCGCGTGCGATCAAGATTTCCTGAGCAAAACAACCCAATGATAGGTCTGTGTACTTCCCATGGCCTAGCACCGGGTTCGACCATCAATATCCCAGTCCCGGTTGACGCAGAACTTAAAATTGATGACACAATTCACAACCTTTTTTACTCCTTACACATGAATATTGCTCAGTTCTTCCCCCATTTTCAGTGACTAGGTAAACGATCAATTAATAACGCATAGATACTGGCCACTACGCCAAGTATTGATATAATACTAAGTGACGAACATGTTTAGTTCAAATTATCGTAATGACTTCAGTATTAGGTGTATTCAACCATGATTGTATATCACAATGAGGGGCTTCTTCATCTTCGTCTTCGTAAGACTTCCCATGAACATGGAATAGGCCCACGCGGCGGTACTCTCCTGTGCTTCCTGCAGGAACGACAATCAAGCCCGTTAAGTGGCTAGGGTTATCCCCTTTATTTGAACCAACCACGACAGCTTTCCCCTTGTCAGCTCCAATTTCTCCAGTATCGTAGTCAAAATACCCGTAACCAATGTGTCGTTCCCGCTCCTTTGAAGGCACGGTAACTTCATTGGATTGGCGCGTTTTTGCATGGTTGTTTGAACCCATGTGATCAGGCTCTCCTCCGGAATGTATGCATCCTATTTCGACAACTTCTGTCGACGCCACATCCATGTCCGTGTTAGTTGAATGGTCCTGCGGTGTCATCGCTTCCACCTGAATGTCATTTTCATTAGTGTCATTGCTAGTGATCTGATGGGAGGTGGAAGGTTGTCCTCGGGGTGTGGTTCCTGTCGTATGCGCGTTTTTCCGGCGCACAAGACACGGCACCAATTTCAAGAACAGGTTTGTTATGAAGGGACGACCTATATTTACTGCCTTCAATGCCTTTTTCCTGAGTTTGCCAATGCACATTCGAGTATTGGCATATTCCACCGGAGAAGCAGAAGTGGGCATGCCATTCGGCTCGGGAAGGATGGTGATTTCGATTTGATCTGAGTTCTTGACCGCTAGCCCCGTATCAACAGTGATATCAGCTGCTCCTGAAGCTGGGAAGCTTCGGATGCTGCAAGCTTCATCGCGGTCTTCAGGCTCATCACCTGTCTTCGTTACCGACACACAAGGTCGTTTCAGCTCGAATAGCTCGGGCTCTGCAGGATCCCAGGTCACATCTCTCATGATCGCTCTAACAATTAATCTCCCGCCTTTTACCTGACCAAGAGGATGATTGTCGGAGACTGGGATCGCGTTGCATGATTGCACTTCCCATATGATGTTTCCGGCTCTTTTGTCCCACCCGGCAGCGATGCATCCAATCGTGGCAGCCCAAGACCACGAGGGTGCAAGAAATTGCCCTGTAACGAGACTTCCGTAGGATGGGCTATCTCTATACCACAGGAGGTCGGTGGACAAATCGCGTTCCCATAGTCCAGCGATGTAACGATTGCTATCCCCCCACCAACGCTGGAAAAGCTGAGCGATCCCTGAGATCGCCACAAGCCTGTCAGAGGGATCCGAAACGGCGCGTTGTGTGTAGTCCCGTAGAACACTCCGCCAGGCTGTCAGCACCACCTCTACGTCATTGCTCGAAAGCGTCCTACTCGGTGTGTGCGAGGCCATCATATCTGGCAAACGCATTTCACCCTGTTTCGTCGAGGGAAGATAATTCCAGATGTCTCCGATTTCGCTCATTGCTGTCTGACACTGATACTGGAGAGTGTGCGAAGCGTACACCAAGGTCCTAGGGGAGAGGAGGCGCTCTTGGAAACACCAAGCTCGGCGATTCACTGGTTCTTTGGATGGCATGGGACGATCATCTTCATCAACCGAGATGGTACCGAGCTTTCCATCCGGGCACAAGAATGGCAGTAGCGTTTCAACTGGTTTTTTGCGGTTATGGAGAAATCCTTCGCTGACTTTCCACGAGCTGGCTGCGATGATTGTTACGTATGCACATCGGTATATATCGCACATCTGCGGAATCTCGCGCTGCTTGTCTTCGTCCAAATCTTGCAAAATGCACAAGGTATCGGCCCAAAGATAACGGAGGTTGAGATTGTGGGTGCAAAAGATGGCATCTCTGATGGTTTTCGGAAGGAGGAGTATGTCGATTGATTCTAGGTACGTAGAGAGTTTTGTGGTGCAGACGCTGTGCGGTTGCGGTTCACCCCAGACGTAACTAAGCGCTGCATAAAAGCCTTGCATGCCTTTGGTGAGAACAAGTTTTGGCCGTTCTGGATCCGAACAGTCTATTACACGGGTTGGGAGGCTTGTTTCCTGAGGTTTTGGACAATTATGACGAAGAGTGCATTGTGTGAGGCAGTCTGAGGCCAGCTTGAAGGCTCGAGGAGATCCAACCTGCCACACCAGCTTTCTGCCAGGGACAAAGGCAGCCGCATTTTCATCTAGCAAAAACAGAAGTTTGTCATATCGCACGAAAACAACAAGAGACTATGTACCTGGGTCGCACCGCACTTGATACCTGGGCGTCCAGTCGTCTTCAATCGTGACTTTCAGGACAATCTCATCTTCTGAATTTCGTTTTTCGAACCGTACAGTTATTTTGAAAGTTTCCTCTGGCATAGGCGATTCCTCTTTCTTGCGGTGCTGATACCAAAAAGGAATCTCTCCCCAAAGAACATCACACCAATTACATCCTTTATTTTCTCCGTCGTCGATCTCCTGCCAAGTTTGAGTGATATATGAGAAGCCTGCTTTAGGATCTGACGAGTCCTTTGCAGCCCATGCAATCTGAAATGGCTCGAATGAAAAAACTGTGCTCGAGCAGTAATCGCAGACAAGGGAACCGTTGCGCAACCCCATGATGAATACGAACGCCGATGTTTGATCAATGTTGATGAAGAATTTGGACGGGTTCCGGTACGTACAACTCCAAGAACAGGCCATCAGTAAACCGGTGAGTTCTTGCTGGGGATTATGCTGATTATGGTGCTTTTACATGGTCATATATTGCTTTATATCACTTTATATTACAATGTGATGAAAACCTTTCCTATATATTACGATATATAACGATATATGACGATATCTTCTTCTCACAGGTTCTCTGATGCGGCCAGACCACGTACCACACGTTGCTAGCCCAAGCTAATGTCGACGAGAGGATGAAACGCACGAATCCTCGGCCTGGCTCGTGAACATTCGAACACGTGGTCCCGCAAGGCTGCCGCAAGGTGCAGCGAAAGCTGTAAATATCAAACTGCGTCAAACGACGCATAATATTAGTACTGTGATCATTCTGCGCATCAGGGAAATCCCCGCTACGAATTTACGTTAAGTGTGTCAATCTACGGGCCCCATCGGAAGAACGTCCAGCCCAATATCATTATAAGTACGTTGCGAAAAACAGGGGATCCAGATCTCGACAATCAGTACACTGGAGTTGG